>NC_056728.1:312628697-312748697 GCF_019279795.1 Protopterus annectens
GGAAAATGAAAATCAGAATCTAAATCAACTGTATTAAAAGCAGTGGATATAGTAACAGAGATAAAACAATTGGAATTGAGATCTTTAGAAAAAGGTAGGAGCAAACTACATAGAAAAAAATGAGAATTGTGGGAACAATACATACAAGGGAGAAATGGGGTTTAAAAGAAGGCAGGACTTAAATTAACTTTGTAAAGTCTAACTGAAAATGATTGGGTAGATTATAAGTGATGTATAATGTTTGCAACTGGGAGTGTGTCAGTATGGTTTGTGATATTAAATGCTTCCAACCAGAATTGTGTCGGTGTTTTCATTTATATAAATGTATGATTGCTTATGTTGTAAGTGATGGTTTAATAAAGATGTTTCTTGTTTAAAAAAGGGGCAGGAATTGAATATTTTTTGTAAAGTGGCTTAGGTTATATGATATATAGCAATATATGTGAAGCATAATGTTTGTTAATTTTAACTTGTTAATATAGTTTGATTACTTTTGTGTCATATGCTCATTTACATTTATATAAGCGATAATTCAACAAAAATGTTTAAAAAACAAACATTTTTCTGTCTGTAAAAGTATGAATTCTGCAAAGTGATGAGAATAGGGGTTAGGTCCTCTTGTCAGTGTTGTGTAGAGCATTATGACATATGTGTTTTGACAGACACTTGGCCATATCATAGATACAGACAAATTTGTACTGGTATCTGACCAAAGTTAGAAACACTTCTCTGATGCTCATGTCAGGTCAAACACCTGTTACAATGTGCTGTATGGGTAACACATTCCATGAGGAGGAGCTAAAATAAAGCGTATTACTAATGTGTGTCATTTTTTTTTTATCATGTCTTCTGTTCTAAGATGCAAGGTCATTTAAGGAGAAAATAAGGACCTGTAGGGATTCTTAATAAGAATGTTTTAATAAGTATAATAAATAAGAGCTCCTGACGGGAAAAGGTACAGTGGTATGTCATCTATAATTAACATCTGAATAAAACCACAAAAGACAGAATGCTAATGCTATTAAAACTCTGCCGTCAGTGAAGTACAATATAAGCACTGTAGGCCAGGCCTCTGAAATGAGCACACACTCTTCTGTCAATCACTTTGACATTATTACTAACAGATGTGCTGAGGAACTGGAGAAATGCCATTGTTCTCTTTTTCCTATACTAGTTGGTACACACTTACAAGGCCTTAGCGGGATAAGCTAAGAAACTTCAATAGTTACTTTGATATTCTGTAGAAACAGACTTGTAGTGTTTATTTTTATACTACTTGACAACACAATATTGTGTCTAAATTGCACTTTCTTCTGTGTACAGTAATATATGAGGATTTTGTTACTGCCAGTGTCAGTTTTTGGCCAAAGTAGACCTGGTGTCAGTTTTGTTCAGTTGTGTCTACAACAGATCTATCCAAAGGACTATCTCAGAGATTCCTGGGTTGTAAAAATTAAAAGTACCAAAGTCTGGCTTGCAGTAGTAAATGTACAGTTTAGTTTGCTACTTAAAATAAGTGAAGGATAACTCTGCCTATTGGATGTCTAACTAAGGGGCAAGTCCACTTGCCCTAAAGTCATGTACTGTCTAGTGATGGAAAGACATAACATCATTTGTCACATGCCACCGTAGGGATGTCATGCGCTTGTGCCACTGTAATGTTCTTTCTGGTCCAATGTGTTCATGTGCAGCAGTACTGGGGAAAATAGACAAGTGTGGTTTGAAACCCAGGTTTGCATCATTCTGACCATTTGAGAAGTATGGGTTTCTGTCTTAATGCAGATTAGGGCCATTATGTCCTGGGCATCATGTTTACACATACAGTTGTTATAAAACCAGTGCGGTCAGCTGTTAGACTTCTCTGATACTGTTTTCCTCATAATGCCCACTTCTTCAAGACTGGTCACACATGACTTCAGGACACACATGACTAGACAACCTCGAGGACACAGGGCGTGTGACAGTTTTAGACTGCTTCAGATAAACTGATGGAAAAACTTGGCAGCAGTGGCCCTTTACATGTTTCTTGGCTAGTCTTTTCCGTTGTTGCTTGTTTTTTTGTATTTAACTGTTTTTTTTTTTTATTGCATTAAAGTTTGGTCGGAGTTCAGTTTTGACTATTTGGATAGTTTGTCTTTTCAGATAGGGACTAGCTAAATGACTCAGTCTTGGATATAATTTGTGTTTACATAGAGGAGGCAGGTAACTGGAAAGTAGATTTAAAACTGATAAAATGGAGTACTTTGTTATAGAGAAGAGAATGGTAAAGCAGCGGCACATGATACCCGAAAATGAGAAAACTTTAAATTAGAGCGGGAAAGGAAGAATGAAGGACTTTAGTTTGTGTTGAAAGCAGTAGCAGTTTTTAATTAATTTAGTTTAGTGTCTGGTTTACTGGATTACTTTTGGCTGCCAGGCTTTTTTTGTATTAGTAAAGCCCCATTGAAAGCAGGAACTCTGATTGTTTCATTCAATCATAGTGCCCATTGTTGAATACTAATGAGGATTCAGACAAGTCCACTAATCACAAATGTCTCTTTTCTAATTTAGTTTTTGGAGATGTGTCACGAGTCTCTGCGACTCCCACTTTTGGAGACTCCTATTCTATGGTACACTTCTGCTTGACCTGCACAAGCAAGGAATCTCCCATCCCTGCATTCAGGGAGGGCCTGACTCTTTCACTGTAGGTTTTTATGGCAGTCTTCATTGTGTGACTCCTAGTGGGATGACTTCAGGCAAACAGACATCATACTGTGGCTTGCAGTGATGTTTTCCCCAAGACCATCCTCAATGTGCTAGTGTGTGTGTATATATATATATATATATATATATATATATATATATATATATATATATATATAGTGGGTACGTATCACTTCACCTAAAACTCATTTCACCTAAAACTTATTTCACTGACAAGTAGTACAATAAGGTAAGTCAAAAGTATATGTCCTTTTCCCCACTATAGTGCAATCCTGGTGTTAGTATATATATAATTAGGGGGTGTGTGGGGGGGCAAAGCCCCCCCTTACTTTGGTTTTGTGGTGTTTGGTTTTGTTTTACATTATTTGGTAAAAGCCAATTAGATGGGAGGCTACCCCCCCCAATGTGGGTGGCTGTGCCCCCACACCCCCCTTATTATATATATATATGTATATATATATATATATATATATATATATATATATATATATATATACTAACACCAGGATCGCGCTGCAGTGGGGAAAAGGACATATCCCATTGACTTGCTTTAGAGTACTACTTATCAGTGAAATGAGTTTTAGGTGAAATGAACTTTAGGTGATTTGGTCTTGGTGAAATGAGTTTAGGTGAAATAAGTTTTCGGTGAAGTGATATGTGCCCATAGATATATATATATATATATATATATATATATATATATATATATATATATATATAAAGAGAGAGAGAGAGAGAGAGACTAAGTAGGCATTGAGATATGACTTCTGAAGCTATGACTATCAAAGGTCCATCCTACCCCCCAGCCCAGATTCAGTTTTATACCTGACTTCTGCTAAGCTTTGACAAATGATTAGCCCCAATGTCACAATCCATTCCCTTCAGGATAGGCATACCTACCCCCCCCCCACCAGCACTGTCAGATACCTGAACTGATAATCAAACTTGGATTGCCTGGGCCATAGTCAGGGCTTCATCTGTGTAAACCACTAGGCCGGCACCTCTTTTTAGAATTAATTGGGGGTACTATCTGATTAAATAACTTGCTCATGCTCGTACAGTTTGCATGTGGGAAATGAAGGAATAAAATCCAGCATTATAAAACGAGGTTCAGTAGCAGCTTCTGGCCTTAATACCATCACCTAAACTGCCATACCCCCTCACCATTAATGCAAAAGTAGACGCCTTAAACCTCTTGTTTAGATGGCATTGTCTTCTATAGATCAGTCAGTACCCTCCACCTGTTCATTACAAAAAGTGCTACAATAAGACTTTAACACAGAGAGTGGCTAACAAAGGACCATCTAACCATCAGCTATTCTAAAACAACAGGCATGATGTTTGGCACACCCCAAAATATATCCTTCTGAAACTCCATTAGGATTGCTACACCCACAAATATTACCTTAACTGCTGTCCAGCAGTACACATACCTAGGGTTAATACGTAACATCTCTTTCTGCACCAATATGGAAACCATCATGAAAATTTAAACACCCAATTTATTTTCAACCACTTGACTCTTAATGATAGAAGAGCATAGGCTAAAAATGAACTCATTCCTAAAATGGAGTATGCCCTTCCCATAGTTGTACTTCATTCAGCCAGTAGTACCAGTGTAATGCAAACTACCATTAATGCAATATGTAGATTCATTAACCTTTCCCCAAGAATGGAGCATCATTTTGTCACTGGCTAACTGCCTTCCCAACCCTGTTCAATCCACACTACTCATTTCCACAATGTCCTACATAAGTCTTTAAGGTGCAAATTGCAGGTCAAACACTTACCTGACTCATTCTGCAGCCATGAGAACAAAGTTCTCACTCTTGTTCCATTACCTTTTCAGTCTTGGTCTTGGGGAAAGATGTTTTGGAAAATTGTTCCATCATACTGGAATCAGCTACCTCAAAAATATAAGACAAATAACAGAATACACATTTTAGAAAACTCACTGGCTTCTTAAAAGAGAGATATAAATTATTTTGCTATATAGAATAAGGCTAGTTTCATATCACTGTTTCATAACCTCCAGGTATAGCAAGACCTTGAACCCTTGTTCTTGAGGAGGATTGCTTTAAATCAAATGTCAAATGAGTTAATAGTCTAAGTATATAATTAGCAGAAAAACAAAAACATATAATGTAAATAACAAAAACGTGTTTGTCTTTCTTTCTTTCTTTTTCTTAGAACAATTGTCAGTGTCTGCTTTTTTATATTTTTTGTATCTACAGACAGATCCTGCAATATGAAATGTATTGTACAATGTCAACGTCACTTTTGTTTCTACTTTTATATTCTGATACTTTGTAACATTGTATATTCTGACAATGTATTCCCTATTGCATACAAGTCTGTAATATGTATGTACTTACTATGCATTCACTACAGTGTGCAAGTCTGTAATGTGTGTTCACTATGTGCTCACAATTTGTTCACTATTGTATGCAAATCTGTAATCTTAGGCTTGTGTGACCAGGTTGTGGCTGTAAAGGGTCCAGAGACTAGCCTGCCCACCTGGTAAAAAAAATTATAATAAATAAATAAATTAAATAAATAACCAGTATTGGTATGAAGGCTCTTGTGTAGGAGGAGTTTGACAAGATGATATTGAAAATATGTACTAAGGCTCCTGAAAATGGGTACATCCAGCCAAAAATCTGGACCCCTAACTTGTATAATATTTGAATACCAAACAGCACATAACTCTCTCTACTTACAGTAGGAATATGGGATACTACTCAGAAACGCATGCTTAGAAAAAGTTAGAGTGAAAAAAATGACATGAAAATATAAGCATATTATCAGACACAGAGCATTGAATATTGTTGCAACTTATTTATTTTTTGCTCCTAAAAAAAGGGAGATGTAAGATGTGGGTCCCCTTTCTTTAAATTATTGGTGCCACAAAAATGTGGCTATGTAGTGTGATTTTCTATGTACAATACAGCTTTAAGAATCTTGTGTGATAACAGTATTCAGAAAACTGTGTGTAAGGGTAAATAAAGCCTGAAAACAAACCTCCAAAAATAGGTATGTCATGTGGAGGGGCAGATCAGGCCTGAAAACAGGTATGGAGTGGACTGCTGTCTGTAGGCATGGTGTGAGCAACTACCGCAGGTGAAAGTGTTAAAGTGGGCCTAGAGGGCATCATAGCATAGACTACAGGTTGGGTCCAGCAGTACTGTGGACACTGTACCAGACTGTGGTAGTGAAGTAAGAGTGGAGTCCTATGACCAAGCTCTCAGTTTACCTGTCAGTCTGTATCTGTGTTCTTACCTGTAGCTATGAAATTTTGGGTAGTGCCTGAAATAAGATCACAGGTACAAGCAACAGTCTAAGGTAAATCTTTATGCAGGACAGTCCTGGTAGGGGAAGTGGCATCCTGAGAAAAAAGATATGAAAAATGTCAAATGTCCTGAGATTTTAGGATAAAATATATTTCCTAAGTTTCCTGTAATAGTTTAATACAATTATTTTTTTTATCTGAAACACCTCAGTATGATATGAAACAACAAAAACAACCCAAATTCTACAAGAGTAAACTTTTATTTTATCAATAAAATAAAGTCATCTGGCATTTGGCCACAATTCCATAAATAGTGCCACTTTGGACACCTGAAAAGGTGCCACCCCTACTCATTGTTCATGACTCTGAATTGGGGGAGCCAGTTGAGATGGTCTGGGTACCTAGTGAGGATGGATCCCCTAGGATGAGAAGGAGGCTTGTTATGGCTAGAGTTGTTTGATCTATCTTGCACTGCTTGCTGTCACTGTAGTCCTCACCAGGACAAGCAGTTTGGAAAATTAATAAATAAAATATTTGTGTAGGTTGTGCTTATTCAGTCTGTATCATCACTGTACTGAATTCAGCTGTCCATCTATTACTGTAATCTGTTGATTTTCATAGGTAGGAAATGTGCTGTTAAAATACTTAAAATACAAGAAGGATTGGGTTTTTTTACTCGACAGCAAAATCTATTCCTGGTTAAAATAAATGAAACATGGTTTGTCTAGATGTTGTCCTGGTTGTAGTAGTACTGAGGTGTTTTCAGACCTGTAGACATTGAGTAACTTGCAGCACTTTAACCTGGAAGTAATGGACAGTAGCTGTGCAACATTTTATTTCACACATGCTCTCATGACAACCATATGCAAAACAAAGAGGCATCATATCTGAAGCTGGATGGAGTCACTGATGACCAGTAAGTGTAGGCCGTATGAGCAAGGCTGTAGTATAAATGGCATGAAGATGCTTAATATATCACATATCCAGTGACCACAGCACAATGTCAATTAGTGCTCACAGACATACGGGGATAAATGGATTACCCCTAATTACACACTTCATGTTCATATGTGTGATGTCTTTTCATTAACGGTAAATTTGTAGACAGTGATGGCCTGTAGGATTTTGGGGTGGGGAGATGCTAGGGTAGATAGACCACAAATGGGCACTGCAACAGTGAAAAGCTTATTTGGGGTTCTAATACTTGGTTACTATGACTAATCAGTGCTGCTTGCATCCTAGAGTCCATTTCTTAAAAATGTAGGCTACCGTTTTACTGCTCAGTGAAAGTTTGCCATACCAAGACTATGCATTACAGCCAATTAATTACTTGCCTCAGTGAAAGAAAAGAAGTAAAGCATACGACATGCAGTTATAGTGAGTGAGAGTGTAGCATTAAGAATGTACTGCAAAAATAGTATTTCTACATGGCTGTTTCCACTAGTGTTTATTTGTTGATTCATTCATTCTGCACGGAAGTATTAAATATCAGTTCTTTAACACGGTGCTTGGAGTGCATTCCTTGAACAATACCAGAATTCATTGGATAAGGGTTGTAAACTGCTTAAGATTCATAGATGTCTTGCCAGACCAAGCAGGAAGTAAAGCTGAGTCGAACTGTGTAGACTGATAATAAGAGACAACAATTCTGCCACAGCTCCACAGCATGCCACAGGAATGTTGTGTGTCACTGTCACTTATCTTTTATCATTCTTTATTCCAGAAGCTAAAACACTGACAGTAAAGCTACACAAACAGTGGTATCTGTGTCAAACAAGTATTTTATTTGTATTTGTTTCCTGGGGTAGAGCACTGGTCTCCATGGACCTTTTTCAGACTCAGCCCGGGAGCTGCGTCTGGTTAACTGACATGCTCTGAGCCATATATGTAATGGAGGCTGAGGGATTTGAACCTTACACCACTGGACCACATGAAACAGCTTGTTAACAGCTCCTTAATCCTCTAAGCCAACTGTCAGGCATCTAGTTGTTTTGAATGCAGTCCATATCATCATTAAGATCAGGAAGAAAGTTCTCACAGTTTACACAAATCTTGAGAAAACTCTGACATTTCCAATGAATGATGCCAGAACTGTAATGGTATTTTGTTTCTTGGATGTGTTATCAAAATGCTAATGTCTGAAGGAAAAGATGGCATGACATCTGGTGTCCGGCATCATTGTGTGGATGTTTCATTTGGTGCCAACTTTCAAACAACATTTGTTCCCAACAATGATCATTTTGAGTAATGCAGCTATTTTATAGCCTTCATTATTTATTTATTTATTAGTTTGATTGTTAGTATTTTGATAATTGGGTATGTGATTAGGGAAAATCAAACTTTCTAGTGGCATTTCTGCACTTCAGCGTTGTATAACTAAGTAGTTTATTTATAACAGAAATTATAACTGAAAGTCTAAGAATTAAATCGGTCATTGGTAAGTTGCAGCTAGCTGATTTATAGCACATTTCCTTCACCACTATCACCCGCTGCAGTTTTAAAATGTATGCTTGTAGGCATATGGCAGCACTCATGGTTGTACCCACAAACAGACATACGGGTATACACATACACATGCAGACATACAAGCATACACATACACATGCTAGTACACATGTTGTACACATACATACATACAGACACAAACAAGGCAGTACTCAATTTGAACAGATACATACAGACATACACAAAAATAATTACACACACACATGCACGCACACACACACACTCACACACACACACACACAGACACACACACACACACACACACACACACACACACACACACACACACACACACACACACACACACACACACACACACTGTGAATGTGCATGTTCATTTGATTAAAAAAATTCTTGGATCAGTAGAAAGTATGTATGTTGTATTGTTACTTTTCACAGTAAAGTTAGTAAATATTCTTTAACCACAAAATGTGGAAAATTAGGTAAGCTAAAAAGTAAGCAACGTATTTTGTCAGTTGTTCGGTAACAATACTTTTGAAACAGAGCTGTGGTGATGCAGCGGTTAGCGTTGTTGCCTCACAGCAAGAGGTTCTCCCGTTTGATTCTCTGCTGGAGCACCTTCTGTGTGGAGTCTGCATGTCCTCCCCTCGGTCGAGTGACATTAAAGACATGCAGGTAGGTGCAAGCATGAATGAACATGCCTTCATTGAAGGTTGGGTGTCAGGCTGGCAACTCGGCACAGTAAAATCCACTGCCAATCATGAGCGGACCATAGTTCCGCTGTGGCGATCCCTAACCTGGAAAAATCGAAAGACTTCAAGTGCTTTATTGCCCACTTATGAAATAGCTTGCCAAATGAGGATAGAATGTATATATAAGTGCAAAGAAGAGTAAATGACTAGTTAAAGATAGTCATCAAAGAGGAAATAATAAAAAGTGAAGTTCCAGACCAATCAGTTCTATAATCTTCACTATCTTGAAAGGATTCTACAGGAGAAAATGAAAACGGGAAAATGCCCCTTTTGTAGAGGATACCATATAGGTTCATAGGTGTGCACGAGGCTAATGGCCCTGGAGCCTTTACAAGTCTAGCCCATAGGATTAACCTGGCATCATGCCACCCAACCTTAGTTCCCAGCGCCTCTGTCGTGTAGAGCCACTGGAGTGATCCCCAGGGTGAATTTTCTATTTCCCATCCACTCATCAAGATTTCTCTTGAGGTGGGCCAGTGAGGTGCTCTGCTTGACATGTATGGGAAGTATATTCCAGATCATGGGCAGTCTCTGTGTTATGAACCTGTCCCACCAGCATGTTCTGTTGATTGTGGTAATGAGGGTGAGGTCGCAGCAGAGTGTGGTGTGGAGGGATTGGGATTTCTTTAGATGTAGCATTTCAAAAAGAGCTGGGTCAGACATGGCTTTGTAAGTCAAGCAGAGATCATCTCTAAGTAGAAGATATGAGACAGAGAATAGTTGGAGTTTTTTGAGTCTGTCCATATAGGACAAGTGTTTAAGGCCTAGGATCCTCTTTGTGAGGTACTTTTGCAGCCTCTCTAGCTGTTGCAGGTGTCTAGTGAAGTACATGCCAAATGGGGCATTGTACTTGATGACTGGCCTAATGAGGGAAGAGTAGAGGGAGACAATTACCTCTTTCTTCCTGGATGCAAAGTACTTAGTAATGAGATGTGCCACATAGGACTTTCTGGCCACAGTGGCAATGTGGTGGTAAAAAGAGAGCTTGCTGTCAACCCGTGTTCCCAGATCTCTTATAACACCTTCTGTGTTCAGTGGACTACCATAGATGTGGTAATTCAAGGGAACCAGGTTTTTCCCAAGGGGAATGAAGACACATTTTTTTGCATTGAGTTTCAGGCCATGGCTCTGACACCAGTCGTTGGTCTCAGTGAAGCCTTTCTGTCGGATGTCAACATCACTTGGGGAGTTAATAGCTCCCAACTTGCAATTGTCTGTGATCTTTGTCAGCCAGAGTCCCTTCGTGTTGGCCTGGACTTCAGACAAGTAGATACCAAACAGGAGAAGACCCAGGACCGAACTCTGTGGGACTCCACTCTTGACTGGTCTGCAGTCTGACTTGGAGTCAGCTACTTTCACACTCTGGGTTCTATCTGTGAGCCAGTTTGCAACCCACCTAGTGATATAAGGGTTGATGCCTAGCTTAGTGAGTTTTTCCTCTGATTCCTGAGTGGGGAATAGTATCAAAGGCCTTGGCCAGATCAAGGTAGGCTGTATGAACCACCTTGCCTTCATCCACAGCTCTGGTGACTGACTCAAAGAAGTCGACCAAGTTGAGCAGGCATGATCTACTCTTCACAAAACCAAACTGTGTAGGATCCAGAGTTTGGACATTCCTTATATCCTTGTGTATTAAGTCCATGATGATGTGTTCCATAGCTTTGCATATCAGACTCGTCAGACTAATGGGGCGATAGTTCCCAGGGTCTGTAGTCACTCCTTCTTTGTGGAGAGGGATGACTGTAGCAGTGTTCCATTTGGTAGGGACAAAGCGTGAGGTGAGGCTGTGATTGAACAGGGCACACAGGTGAGGTTTCAGTTCACTCTGTAGTTCATGTAGAACACAGCCAGGGACATTGTCAGGTCCCATAGAAACTGTATTCTTGGCCTGGACAGTGTTGTTTTCACCTGTGCAGCAGTAATACTGAGTGCCTGGCAATCTACTGGTATTATGATTGGTCTTTGTGGGGGTGAGAGGGGTAAAGTTGGCACTGAATCTGTCAGCCAGCATATTGGCAATATCTGTTGGCTCAGTATAGGAGGTACCATTGTGCAGTAGCTCAGAGCAAATATGGGTATTGCTGTGGAGATTCTTTACATAACTATAGAAGGTCTTGTTGTTGTCTTTACTATTTGCTGAAATTCTGTTTTCATAGCTAGCTTTAGAGGATTTGATGAGGGATCTCAACTTTTTGTTGAGTTTGATAAGGGAGTTTTTCCAATCTTGGGACTTTACCTTATTCTGCATGAGTTTCTTCCTTCTGTTGTAGAGTTTGTTTATGGCAGGGGACCACCAGATTGGCTTCATTTTTTTGGTGGAGAGCATCTTGGTTCTGTTGGGTATGGCGAGATCCAGGCATTTGTGTATGTTTTCATACAGTGCATTGGTGTATGATTCGGTGGTCATGCAACTATTCTCCATTTGCATGGGTGCTGTGAAGTTAGCCATCTCTGTTTTTAGGAGCCCAAAGTTAGCTTTGGACTAGTCAAAGTTGCTTTGGACTAGTCATCAGTTGCTGAATTAACATTCATATGAGTTGTGCAGAATATATCAGAATATCATGAAACTTGAGCAGATAGACAGTTGGAGGTGGCACAGTGGTGCAGTGGATAGCATTATCACCTCACAGCAAGAGGTTCACTGGTTCAATTCTTGCCTGGAGTGCTTTCTGTGTGGAGTCTGCATGTCCTCCTTGGGTTTCCTCTGGGTGCTCTGGTTTCCTCCCACATTCCAAAGACTTGCAGTAGGTGGATTAGGCACTCTAAATTGGCCGTAGGTGTGAGTGATCATGTGGGTGTGTAGTATGGAAGAAGTTGGAGGCAGCACAGTGGTGCAGCAGATGGTGTTGTCATCTTATAGCAAGAGGTTCCCTGGTGTGATTCTCAGCTGGGGTGCTTTGTGTGTGGAGTCTGCATGTCCTGCCTGTGTTTCTGTGGTTTCCTTGGGTGCTGTGGTTTCCCCCCACATTCCAAAGACATGCAGTAGATGGATTGGACACTCTAATTTGGCCATGGGTGTGAATGTGTGTGGTATCGAAGAATGGCCCAGGCAGGGCTAACCACCCAGGCGTGTGAACTTTGGCTCCATATGATTGCCATGGTTAAAATGACACACTGACCCCATATGCAAAAATGAGAAAAGGGGTTGTGGATGGATGTGCAGCTGGAGATCCATACCAAAATATCCTGACTCAGAGTGCTGCATCTATGGTGTGGCAACCTGACACTTAAGTATGGGGGGTTGGGGGTACAGAGTACTGATAAGAAATACGTAGGTATGGAACCCTGAGAACAGTCTGCCATATGGCAGCAGGAAGTACACAGTTTTGTCTGTGTTGCTGTGTCAGCCAGGTACAGGGGAAAAATGAGTACTTTGTTTATTTGGTAAAGTCATAGAGATCAGAGTTTTGTATGTATAAAGAAATCATATTTTAATTAAGCTGCTGTGTTATAAGTTGCATTTAAATATTTATGTGGTGATGCTGAAAAACATGTGTCACATAATTCAAGATATGTAATAACGTGCAGTATGTACTTCCCAGCTGTAATAGTACAAAAGGAAGAAAGTGTGCTGATAAAAAGGGGACAAAATGTAGGAAATTAAATGAAAGATAACAGAATGTAATAAATGGGAACAAAAGCAGGAAGGTACAAACTGCAGTTACATAATGAGGGAGTGACGCTGCATACATTATAGAAATGTAAGTTGCAGTGGTAATGAAGGAAAATGGGGGAACAAATGAAGATGTCGGAACAGTACTTGTTTATGATAGGATGAAGTACAAAGTGGAGGTACCCGAGGATGAATCAGATAAGAAAATAAAGGGCGGTTTGATGGATTTATGTTGATCGACTGACAACTCTATTATTGAGTGCCGATTGATTAAGAAAAACAAAAAATGGCTGAAGCAACTTTTCGTGAAATGTTAGAGGCACTTTCTTTTTTGAAGGGGCAAGTTCCCTGCACCCCACTATGGGGGGAACTCCCACATCCCCAATATTAAATAAACATACTCCAAAGTCACATAACAGTGGAGCAAAAAGTGATCTCCACTGTTGTCAAAAATTGTTTCACCCAAATTTCCTTGATCACTTAGCAACTGCTAAAAATGCATCAGTCATCTGACACATTCCCAATTTGGTATTTGTTCCATAAGGCTGGAGAGGGAAGCTGGAGATCATTGGTAGTTTATTGTAGTATACAGACCACCAGGAATAGGTAAAAGGAATGACTGCCAATTCAGTACTATAATTACATTATAAGCAGTGGGGAGCAGAACCATACTCATGGAAATCCTTTAAGCAGGGAACTGGGAGGTGCTTGCCTTCACAGTAATGATGTATAAGATAGTGACAATAGCTGGGGTGGAAGCCATACTTTAATGGAAGGAGAGGACTGCAGTGAGGAGCTACAGTTCAGAGGTTAGATGACTGTGAAGATGGAAACCCATTGAGAAATAGTAACCATACTAGTGTGTTTCCCAGTCAACATTCCCATAGTAAGGAATATGAAGTGCATGCAGGGCTATAGTCTGCTAGAAAGCATAGTGGCAAGTAATGAGGGCAGTAGCAGGATCTAAGTGCAGTGCATAAGCCAGTGCAGCATAAAGGACAAAACTGAAGAGAAATCCAAACGTTTGTAGCAGATAAAGAAGGAAGAAGCTTGTTTTCTTATATATGGAAGTAAGGAGGGTTACAAATGAAAATAGCGCAGCATGTAGGAGCAAGAAAGATGGGAACAATAACAGGTAATGTCTGTGATGAGGTCAGTAAAGCACTGCAGAGGTCATCCAGGATGCCGTGGTGGCACCAGAGAAACTGACAGCTATGAAAGTGAAGGATAAACAAAATAAATTATCCAGGTATCCTGGGAACACAGGAGGCTCTGACATAATGGATTATTGGAAAAGGATGAGGGACATAAAGAGGTTTAAATTCAGGCATGTGTAATGTGTTTTTAATGTGTGTTTAGAAAGGGATGTGTGATCTGTCAGTATAACCTATAGTGGTGCTATAGCAGTGGAGAATGACCATATAGCAGCTTGTAGAATGGTAGGTCTACATGGAGCTGTACCATTATATCCCAAATACTGTTACTGCCATCACAGGAAAAGTTATGCACAGGTGTTCCTTGCAGTACATTGTCCAGACTTAAAACCAAAAAGAACTGTAGATGACCGAGAGTACACAACACAATCAGTGACCAAAAAGAAATTGTGTCAGCAATGGCAGCTCGCATCAGCCACCAAATACTGATTTCCAAATGCAAAATACTTAAAAATATACATAATTTATTTAGCACTTTTGTCTCATGGTTAAGACTGTGACAAAGGGAGATACTGCCAGCACAGCTATCTGGAATTCTGTAAATAATTTTATGTAATTTGTGCATATAAACACGATTTATATAAGATGTTTGTGTTATAAATGTATTAGAGCTGTATGTCATATAAGATGGTTTGTACAGATGTGTGCTGAAAAAGTATTTTACAAAGTGCTGTTTGAAATGTATCCACAGTGTACCCTACTGGAATAGAACAAAAATGTACATACAGTATTGTAACTGTTTAAATGTATATATTTTAACAGGGGGAAACTGGACTACAGAAGGTTAACTTACAAAAGTTCAGAAAAATAGCTGAAATTAAATTACTGTATGGATGGGCCATAACAAAAAAGCTATCTTTCAGTTTCAGTGCAGCAACAGATATAATGTGTCTGATGAGAAGTTTTCTGCATTGTCTTGGAAGTGTTTTATTATTTTTTATGACTTTAAGGATCTGCAAAGATCTGAGGAAAAGCCCTTGTGTGTATATTTTCACAGGTAGATCCCAAATACTGCTAGCTTTCAGTAGTGGGGGTTTTACCTGGGATAAAGTCAGATGACAAGAAATTATGTCATTCTGCAAGTTATCCCAGCAGTATTTTATTTATATATTTATTTGCATTTGTTTACCGGGAGGTCTACTGGGCCAGGGTGAGCTTGTTTTCAGTAGAAGCCCGGGCAGAAAAGCTCCGAAAAACAAAACATGATAAAGCTACAGAATCAAAATACAGAAATCACACAGTGATGGTACAGAACACTACATTACAGAATAGGTGATGCAATAAATCAGATAATACTAGTTATACAGATGTTAGATTTAAGAATACAATTGATGACATGAGATAATACTGAACGTGTGAACAATACAGTATTGCATATTTGCAGTAGAGATGGAAAGATGGAGAGTGGAGAGCAGCAGATTAAAGATACTGAAAGTAAGATGCAGCCTTAGCGCTATAGTTATATAGGCCTCAAGACTGAATAGAAGGTATGGTAGGTAACTGATATAGTAGATTATGTGTGACTGGGTGGCACATGTTGGACTTAGTAAGTTGGAAGCATTGAATGTATATATGAGGAGTCTGAGCTGTAAGTGAGATGGAAAGGAAAAGTAGGAAGGCTAGGAATATTAGATTTTTTTTATAGTCAGTGCTGGTACATGTATATAGCCAATGAGAGAACAAGTGCTGTTTCAGCAAAGTCTTAAAAAATTCAGGGTTGCTAGTAGACCTAATTGAAGGAGGGAGAGCACTCAACAGTTTTGCTATATCATATGGGTCACATATTTGACTGGCGGAAAGGTTAGGTTTCGCTGCATTAAACAGCATCTGACTGATCTCAGAAGTCTATTTGGGTGATACATGGTGAAGAGAGAGGAGAGGGCAGGACAACTAGAAGGATTATAGATTAGCTTATGAGCTGTGGTTAGTTGCAGGTATGTTAGATGTTGGGGAAGTTCTAGCCAGTTTAGATGTTGGAGTGATGCACAGTGGTGGGATGAGTATTTGGTGCAGGTTACAAATTTTGCAATTTTATTGTAGCATGAGCCCAATTTGGATTTAAGAGAGGACTGTATATTAGTAAGGAGAGGTGAACCATAGAGCAAGGATGGAAGTAGAAAGGAAGAGGCAGGGGGATAGTCTTGCTGCATAGGTGAGGAAGTGTTTGTGCCTGTTACAGGATGCCTAGTTTATGATTTTTTGTGATGCTTGTATTAATATACTGGTTGAAAGTTGAAAGTTAGGTGTTCATCTATGATAGCCCCTAGAAGTTTGTTATATGGGACTACTTCAAGGTAAGTATTGTTGAGTGAGTTGACGGTAAATTCATTTTTGGTTAGGGGTGGGGTTTTTTTGGCAGTGAATAACATGAGGTTGGTTTTATTAGCATTTAGGGCTAAATGATTATTATACACCCAGATTTCAGTAAAGGTGAGGGAATTTTGGGTGACTGTAAGTAATTCTGATGTAGACTTGACCATGCAGATGATGATGGAGTCATCTGCGTATTGGATGACATTAGCATGAGGTATGCTAGTATGGAAATAATTAATGAAAATGCTGAAGAGCAGTGGACCTAGTGTGGACCCTTGTGGGACTCCAGTATTGATGTTGAGGAAAGGAGAGAGGGATTGATAACATCTAGTTGCTTGTTGTCTATCTGTCAGGTAGTTGGAAAACCAGCCTAGGGTAGGGGGAGATGTGCCTAAATTGGAGAGTTTGGTCAGAAGAAGTGGGTGGCTTGGAAAGGTCAATAAATAGTGAGGAGACAAGGTATCCTGAGTCTCAAGCATGGTTGACTATATCCAGGAAAGATGTAAGAGCAGTGGTGGTGCTATAACTAGGTCTAAACCCATGTTGGGTTGGGGAGAGGAGGTTGTGGTATAATAGGTAGTTAAGCAGTTGGCTATAGATACATTTATCCAGAATTTTGGAGATGGGAGAGAGGATGGCAGTTGGATGGAAGTTAGATATATATCATTATTGTTTCCAACTTTGTGGAGAGGGAGGATAAATGCCTTTTGCAGATGGTGGGAATGAAGGACTCTTGAATGGATCTGTTTATAGTATACTAGTAGGATAGGCTATAGTGTCTGCTGATTTTTGGAGAAATTCTGGTGGTAAGTTATCTGGAGCATTTGATCCAGGTTTAAGTTTAACCGGGAGATTTTTTATGGTGGAGGTAGGTATGTGTATGAAAGAGGAGATGGGTCTGGGGGCAGTGGGTTGATTAGTGGGAAGTTGGCAGTGAGGTTGACTATACTGTTTTTAAAGAATGAGTTAAAAAGTGAGGCAGTTTCAGCTGGGGCCATGTCTGGATCAGGAGAGGGATTATCATATTTGCCTGGGTATAATAGAGGGTTTATGGACCACCATAACCTTTTAGGATTTTGCAAATGGTCATTTTGCAGAGTAATGTAGTAGTCATGTTTGTTTTTAGGGACGAGTCACTTTACTTGATTACACAGTTGTTTGTATTGAGCGAAGTCTGCAGGGATTTTACTTGTATGCCAGAATTTCCAGGCCTTATCCCTAGATTTCATAAGTTGTTTGGTGGATTTGGTAAGCCGACTGGCCTGGTTGGCTTTCACTCTCCTATGTCAGAGAGGAGCTAGATTGTCAAGTACATGTAGGAATGTTGAGTTAAAGAATTCATCAGCATCATTCAGTGGTAGGACTTTAAGTGGATGCCAGTTGATGTTTCGTAGGATATCATTAAACTTAGTTGGGGAGAAGTGAGATAGGTCTCTGGTGTGCTTATACTGGTGTATATTGAGCACTTGAGTTGGTTTGTGAATTATGTATGCCGTTAAGTGATCACTAATGCTGTCAGTAAGAGTGTCAGTGGAGGGAATTTTACTAGGGTCAGAGACAAGTACCCAGTCTAATACTGAGTTGTTTCTGTTGAATCTGGTTATGGTAGCAATGAGTTGGGTGTACTTAGATTGATACTGTTTGTTGGGTGATGATGTATAATATGTAACCAGTTAATATACACATCACCAAGTATGATTGTTTCATTCTCTATATTTTTGGATGACCAGGATGATATTTCTTCAAGTATTGGGATATTGTTACCAGGGGGGTATGTGTGACTATAATGCAGTTGCTTTTACTGTTGTTTATTTTCAAGTAGAATATTAGTATTTCAGCTGTAGAAAATGTGGGAGTGGGTTTATTATATGGGACAATATTTAAAGTATTACGGTATATGAGATCAATGCCCCCACCTTTTTTTCTGGGCCTATCTGTTCTCAGGCAAGAGAAACCTGATAGGAGGAATTCAGAGGTTTTAAGGTTTTAGCCAAATCTCCATAGCTGCTACCATGTCTGGCTTATAGTGTTCAATCCAGGCATGCAGACCTAGAATTTTTTCTGATGCTTTGCAGGTTGATGCTAGTGAGGTTAAGGGCTTTGTGACTAGGCTTTGTGACAGTTATTGTGATAAAGAGGAGAGTGAGTGGATCCAGGATTGGGGTGAATGTCACCGCATAGTATTATGTTGTGGTAAGTATGTAAGGGATTAGTGGGTTGCAATTTTTCTTTATGTTGCATTCTTGTATGGAGGTCAGTTTTATTTTAGTTTTTACATGCAATGTTAGAATTAGCTTTTTAAGGAGGAGGGTACTTGCTAAATATAGAGAGGGTGCTATGTCAGAGAAGTGAGGGGGTTTGGGCAGAAGACTGGCAGTTGCATGAGTGGGTTTGTAATGTTATACATGGTTTCAGGAGAAGTAAGTAGGTGTAGAAAGAGGAAGGCTAAAGAGAGAGTAAGTAGTGCTAAGTTGGTGATGAATGGCATGTGATGGAGGGGTATGTATGCTAGTAAAGAGTAGGATTTATTTGTAAGATAAACTGGAAAGTGAAGACAGTGTGGTGGAGCATGGGAGTATGGGGGTGAAGGGTGAAATGGTCAATTATGCAATTAGTGAAATGGGGGTGTAGTGAAGAATGAATTAGTAGAATGTTATGATTGGGTTAGCAGTTGAGGTAGGTGGATATTTTGTTAGGATAAATATAATTCATGTGTGGGAGTTGAGAAGGAAAGGATGTAGGGTAGGGGGAATGGAGTGAGCCTGAGCGAAATGAGGGTGAATGGAGTGAGCAGAGCCAGGAGCAGAAGAATACTATGCTTCAAAAAAAAAAACTATGAGTGAGTCTTGCACTTAAGTTTATCAGTGAGGAGTACAATGTTTAGAGTGGAGAGACTAGGTGAGTAAGGACAGATGTTGATAATGTATGACATGAGCCTTGCTTTAGAAAAGAGAGGAGATAGACAGCAAAGTCTTAGCCTTTAACACACTTTCCTGAAGTTAGTTTAGGTGCCAAAGTGATACAGAGACTATACATAGAGATGCATAATCAGTGGGGGTGGAAGAAAAGTGCTGGTGGTGGTGTTGGTGGTGCTTAGTGAGCCAATAAATATATGTGCACGCCACAGCCTAGTTTAATTTGCAAAAAAAGACAAAAACATGCTTTTAACAGCAGGTGAGGAAGAATCAATTGGAACACATACGTACAGCTTGTGATGGTGTTATTTTTTTGTTGGTTCCCCCCGTCCTTGGCTAACGAGCAATCCTTGTATCGCTTTCAGGGTCAGTAGATAGAAATTCAGCCAGATGTGTTTAAGGTGGGGTGAGGATTGAGGTCACTTTCCGAGTAGATGACTACTCTAAAATAAAAGAGAGATGTAATGATAAGATAGTGAGCTTAGGGTGGTAAAAAAACTCTGAGAAAGACTCAGCATTCTGTATTCTGTCTTTGACCTGACAACATCAAGATCCACTCACCACATCTGCCTTGCTGCTCTAATTATGTAAGTGAACTAGGGTATAGTAATTCTCTTAGATATAGTCAGGAATATAGCAAAGCTTAGCTTAGACATTTTCTTTATTTATTTGAGACTTTCCTGCAATGCTGTTTTAAATATTTCCTGTGATTTTGAACTCTGCTGTCACTGTAAATATATACTAAGTATTTTCTTGTTTTTTTATATTTATTATTAAATATATTTAAACCTTTCATTGTGGCTGATCTGTCTTAGTTCTGGGAATACTTGCATATTTATTTGGTGACATTGTGTGGGCCATTCCTAATAGCCTTGCTCTTGGTCAGACTACCATTTGTATTGAAAGTAACATTACACAGTAAGATTGGACACCCTTTGTTAAGCACCTTAAAGTAGCCAGTAAGGGGTTCTGGTGGTAGTGATAACTACCTTATAGTGTGTGTGTGTGTGTGTGTGTGTGTGTGTGTGTGTGTGTGTGTGTGTGTGTGTGTGCGTGTGTGCGTGTGTGCGTGTGTGTGTGTGTGTGTGTGTGTGTGTGTGTGTGTGTGTGTGTGTGTGTGTGTATGTGTCTAAAACAAATCTCCAAGAGTGTGTGTTAGCTACTTGGGCAGGGACACAAAGCACTAGTTGGACTGAGTGAGTGAGTGTTGGAGAACTTGCCTTGGGACCCTGGCCAAGGACTCAACTCTATAGCTGTGCCAGTGGGGAGTCTTATTGGGGATATGGAGAAAGAAGGAGAAACCAGGCCCAGACTGACTGTCATCTCTGTGTGTTCTTAAAGGAAATGGCACTTGATGTAGTGAGCTGCATCTGGAAATAGTGTGTGGGTAACTGTCATCCTCCCAGTGTACATTCCCCACTGGTGCTAGTGGTGAGGATTGAGGCTCCTTGATTGCTGTTGCCAGTGGAGGATCATCACAAAGATTTCATCAGAATAAACCACACAATTCAAAAACCCATCCCATCTTTGTGTAATTAAGATTTAATATTGCTATATCCTGGGTATTATTGGTTAGGCTTGTAAAGTATCTGGTACCATTAGCCTAGTAATCCTAAGAACACACACAAACACACACACACACACACACACACACACACACACACACACACACACACACACATATATATTTCTGCCTTGCTTCCTTTACTCTGTCATTTCATGTTGCTGTTTAACTTTTAAATTACGTTGTGCCTTGTAAAAGCTGGCCAGTAATTGTCCTAATTCAAAGCTACTTTGATACTAAGATTCAAAATATTATTTTGACCTGGGTTGTGACTTGAATGGGTCACTGGGCCAGTCCACTTGCCAGTTTGGCAGACAAGCAATTAAATAAAGCAATGAATGTTAACAGAAGTAACACACATTGCAAAGCCAGTAAGCAGTTACTAAAGGAGATACTTTGTCAGTGGTGTGTCAAGCATCTGTGTATTTTTATAAAAACATAACATGGACTGTTTACTTCTTTAACATTTTAAATTAAGCAAGAAGACATTGAGAACAGAGTGTTTAGCAACAATACAGTGAGATGGAGAACTGCCAGTGTACAAAGGAATTTTGTCTGTTATAAATCTGTAATTCAAAGTATAACCAATATTTTATAATATAAAATATGGATTCTATTGCATGTTTTGAGAGCAGATAGTTCAAGTACTGAAACAATGAGAAATTAAATGTGATGGGAAGAAAATATAGCAGTCATTCTTAATTGTTGGGGGATTTATGGAATCAAATTGGAGGGTCTGGAAATTCTGATAGGGTATTATGAAGATTCAATACATGCATGTATGCACACCATTTCAACACATTGCTACATATGATTGAATTGATATATGTCTGAATATATGTTTAAGCTTAGGCCTATGAAACATAGCCTAGGTAATCAGCTTGTGATAGTGAAAGGCTTCAACACTTAATTTTCTGTTATGAAATAATAATCTTCATTAGTAGGTGCAAGTGGGATATAAATGTATTTGTAGAGAAGATCAAGCACCTTTTATAATTGTATAAACCAGTGGTCTTAAACCTCTTGTCAGTAAATCAGATTTGGCCAATTAGCATGTTTAATCTTACCAGTGAAAATTTACCTAAATGTGTCCCAGTTATATTAAAAAATATCTGGTCAGTAATCCAAACCACGTTTACAAATACTTGTCTTTATGGCTCAGATTGTCTGTAGGATGTTCACTTTGTCATTGGTTTGAGTGTAGAGCCAATGAAATACAAACTTACATGAGCTCAAAATAGACAGATAGTAAAAGCACACAGATTTTAAGTGCTTCTGTTACTGGTCTGTTTGAACTACAGGAAGTAGCAGTAGTGACTAGACTAGTGTGAAAACAAGGCCATCAATCATAAAGTGCAGGTCCATCATAATGGGGTGACCAGTGGTGCTTTGTAGACTTCTAAACTGAGACCACTTCTTCCTGGACTACTACTTTACACCAGAAAGCCTGTTTGGAAATTAGGAATTCCTGGTTGCTTTCATTTTTAGATAATATATGCTGAAAAAAGAATATCTTATAACAGTAGCTCATGCTCCCTTTGTGGGTAAAGCAGGATTTACCTGTGGTTGGCATGGTTTGATCATGTGGGAAAAGCCAGGCTAAGGTATGTGCTGCATATGTTGAGCAGTTTTGCTTGATATTATAGGTAAGACTTTGTACACAAGATGAATAAATAGTGATAAATAGAAACAGAAATAGTCTGTTTTGCCGAAGAACAGAAACAACCGTACATATGTTATCTGACCTGATTGAAAAATGTATCTGATACTTTTTGCTTCACTTAAAAAGTGACATTTCTTATCTCCTTCATCATGTGCTACTGAATTAAATACTACTAACCTATGACTGAGGCTTTAGGCATCCATCAATCTTAATGAAAGAATTCTTAATTGGGAAGATAAAAAGCACTATCAAAGTCTTAGCCATAAATACATCAGCATGTGGCTGTGATTCATTTCCTGCATATAAAAATAGGGTCACATAAACACAGCAGCTTTATTTGCATACGGACAACTGTCTCTTGTCCATGTTAATAGCGTGATTCACAAGTTGAGCTGAAAAGAATGATGGAAATAAGTGGGCGATTGCACTGGCAAGCAACTAATAGCAGTCCTAAAAAAGTTAAATCACCAGACCATTGAAGATGACATGAGATTTATTTTGCTCTTAGATGTAGCACCCAGTATAAAGATGCTGTGAAAAGTTTTGTGTGTAAAGTGAGAATCCTTGACTAGAGACATTCAGCAGTCTGCAGGAGGTATCCAGAAAGAAAGGGAGACTAAATTAAGGAGCATGTACCTGTTTTCATCACGTTGACCTAGGCCTCCCGAGTATGTAGTGTTTTGTGGTAACCACTAGGATTCAACAAGTGAAACTATATGACAATTAATGAATAATACTTCACAGTTAATGTTTTGCAAGCATTATGTTTTATTTTATTACTTCTGGGACAAATTATTTTAACTGGGGAGGTGTTTGGAATTTCACAGACCTTCCTTATTTCATCACATATTTTTGCACTATTCCTCGTAAAATTTGTGTTTTTGTGGCAAATGAGGTTTTGAGAACTGAAGTCAGTAAGTAATTACAAAGGTTTGAGTTTCAGACTTCATATCCTTCAGAAAAATGCATGCTAATGCAAATCTGTTATTCTAGCAACTTTCTAAGTTTACAAGAACAATGTTTAAAATTTATCCCAGATTTTGGATGTTTGTCCCTCATTTTTGAATTTGTGCAGAATTCTTGTACTGAGTAGTTGAGAAGTATGCAGGCTACTTAATGTTTTGATGAGAAGCTTCAGTTTCAGTCTGGGATTTACTTAAAGCCTTAAAATAAACCTCTCATCAAAATTGTTTTTGCATTATATATTTTCTGCTGCATGTGTAATAGTACACAATGCAAAAGCTGCACAGGGAACTTAAAACCGTTTTGTTCAAGAGTTATCCTTCTAATTGTGTAAGTTTCCTTTTGTTCTGGAATGGTTGGCTAGTTTAATTTCACAGGTCGTCACATTTGCACATGTTCACACAATGTATTGTAAGCAGTTATGACATTCGGTCAGTACTGGAATGAAAGTTCTAACGCCCTGTCCTCATTTCACCATTTATTTCATTATATTTGCTTTCACTAGCAGCTTAGTGTACCTCCTATAGCCCCATGGTCTGATTCATTCCGTTTATTTCAATGTTTGACTTTTGGAGATGCATTTTTATTCAGCTGTCACACGTATTTCCTCCTTTTTCAAACACGTCACTTTGCCTGCTCTTTACAGCTGTTCTCGCTGGTTGCTGATGTTTCAAAATCCTTCAGACAGAGTAAGCCGTCTCCCCATGTTCTTTCCTTAAATGATTCTGTTACTTGTAGTCCACTGCTTTCAGACCCTGCACAGTCTGTGCTGCTCCACAGAACTAAATGCAGCAACTTACCATAGGTTTACGATGTGTTAATGAAGCCTCACTCCTTCTAAGGGAATGATAGTGTTGTGTTGCTGTCCTCAGTAAACAGGCAGAATTGAAAGATATTACTGGGTGTGCTCCAGTGCCATCTAGTTATATGTGCACTTTAACAACTCCTGTCTGTGGGTATTTTTCACTTAATTTGAAATGTCAACTTTTCAAAATCTCATAGTTAATAACATTGATTTTTTTGTTGCCAAACTGTGTGTTTTTTTAGCATTTACTCCTGCGCTGTATCTTTTCACATGCTTTAAGCTGCTAATACATTATGCAGTATATAACAGTCTGTAGTGATCTAACACACACCCAAGTCCTCATAGTGCCAGCTTCAAGAAGCTCTGTACCTGCACATTCCAAAACACGTTTTTTATATATATATATATATATATATATATATATATATATATACGTATACATTTTTTCAGAATGGCCATTCTTGCTGTTAAACTTCAGTGTACAAAACCTTATAATGCCGTCATGAAATTCATAATAAACATTAGAAGGAGAACATGAAAGAAGAAATGCGGAAATGGAAAGAGTGCAATACTGCGTTTTGCTGTCAGGGACAAGTGGATTCAGTTCTCCATTTGCTAGTGCAGATAATTAAGGAACTTGTGATTATAAAGGGCAGTAGGAGAGAGGGTTGTGGGAATGGTGATATGTCTTGACTATCCCTCTGGAAAAGTACTGGAACAGGACACATGTATGCTAGAAAGGGTGGTGACTGTAAGGGAGCAGTCCTGAAGTGTTGATTCTGGAATCTCTAGGCTTTGCAGACTGCTGCACTGTTGGGATAAAAAGATGTTGTATACATAGTTTGGGGCTTTTTTTAATTCCTTGTTTTTCTTTTTTTGATAGGTAGCATATTCCATTTCATCATAATTGATCATCTAGTAAGCCAACAGAAGTACCTCTCTCACTGTTTTACAAATTTTGCAACAGCATTTCACGCTAATGTATTTTACATTAGAATATAAAAGCAGACTGATGATTTTAAATGATATTTTTCAGTGATGGTAAATCAGCCACTTGTTTTTCTATCACTGCATATAAAGATTTTGTTGGCTGTGGTCATACCTCTCAACTTCTTAGGACAAGAAATCTGAACAATGGTTAAATTAGTTGGGGACAAAGGCCCAAAAATAGGGACATATTTTAAATATAGCTGTTAGAAATGCAGAAAATTGCTTGACTAACAGGACTTATGCTAGCAAGCGTTTTTTTTAAAGAATTTTATTAAATAATTATTAAAATGAACAAATATTTCCATGAAATTATAACATTTTTTCTTTAAAGTTAAAAAAACAAGAAATTAAAAAAAAAACTTTCTAATATATAAACCAATGCAACTAAACTATGTACAAAGACGTTCATCATGCAAAATAAATTTCTTAATGTAGCTGTAGGATTAATAAAAATCATCTGTTTGCATAAATTAATAAACTATTTTTCTAGAAGTTCATAGATGATATTCCATGAATTATAATTCATGGAATATCATCTATGAACTTCTAGAAAAGTAGTATTCCTAGATTATCTAGATTTAATAGTTAACATTTCCAAATTACACGTTTCAAGGAGTGTATTTTTAAATTCCAAAAATGTAGGTGCTGTACTAGATTTCCAGTTCTTAGTGATTGTTTTTCTAGCTATAGATAGTATAGACCAAACCAAAGGGTACTTATTCTCTTTTACACAATCAGGAACAGGAGTATTAAATAAAACAAGTGATTTAGATATAAAGAAATTATCATTAACAATTGTTTGCAACAAATTATTGATATCATCCCAAAATTTACTTAAATATATGCAATTATAAAACATATGAGACCAGGCAGCATTCAATTCAATATTACATCTCCCAACATGTTATATTCTTTTTAGAAAATATACTTATATTATGAGGAGTGATAAATGATCTATTTAAAAATCTCCATGTGAATAATTTCCATTTGAAAGAGGAAGTAGTCATACTTGCTGATGGTAAAATATTAAATTTGTCTTTCTCAGAAGGGGGATTATTATTAATTAAAGAAAAATATTTCCAAT
The DNA here is from genome assembly GCF_019279795.1 of Protopterus annectens. NCBI lineage: Eukaryota > Metazoa > Chordata > Ceratodontiformes > Protopteridae > Protopterus > Protopterus annectens. Next base: position 312,655,032 of record NC_056728.1, read on the forward strand.
AATTATCTGTATGTGTATCTAAATCACATTTAATTGCCTTATAAATGTTTGATAACTTGTTATTAGCAGGAGATTTATGCAAAACTGATAAAATCATATATTGTATTAGCTTGGGAATTTTTTTCCTAATTTTAGGAGACATAGAATCCAATTTATTTAATACATATTGTCTAGCTTCTTGAAGCTCTAACCATAAACAAGAATCAAGTTTATACTCTTCCAAGAGTAAACTATTGGATTTTATCTAATTATTTATCATCATTTGGTGCCAAAATGTTAAATGCTTTTGCTGAAATATAGACATTTTTGTATACTCTGAAGAGAAAATAGATCTGTGTGTGTAGGCTATAGGGAAGAGTAAAAAAAGCCAATCCTTATATATATTATATTTAAATATAACATTTTTAAATGATTTTAAAAGAAAAACTATATACTTAGAGTTAAAACTCAGAGAAGAAAATTCAGAAATATAATATTTAACCTCCAAATAAATGGATTATTAATTATATTTAGCTTATAGGAACTGTTTATATCTTTGGTATTTTGTGACAATACCTCTATAAACTCTTTCCCCTTAGCAGTATATTCTACATCAATGAGATGAGAGATTGTATTGAATACTGATGAAATTGAATAAATTTCTAAATTTGGTAAGGCTATACCCCCATTATTCCAATTATGCATATGGTATGTTAATGCAATCCGTGACTTATTTGGGAACCACAAAAATTTTTGAATCATTGAATTACATTTTTAATTATTTGGTAAGAAGGAGGTATAGATAAAGCTTGAATTATATATAAGATTTTGGGGAGAAGGATCCTCTTTATTATTAAAAGTTTATCATCCATAGAAAAGGGTAATTTGTTCCATTTATTTATTAAATATTCTATCTGTAATAGACTTTTATTATAATTTATTTGAATGGTATCTTTAATATTGTTAGTAATAATTATACTTAAGTATGCTATTTGTTGCTATATATTCATTATATTCATCAGGTATATTGTATTTTTTTGAACCTGTTAAAAGAATTTGTGTTTTATTATTATTAAAAATAAGGCCAGAATATTTTTGAAAATATTCCATGTTTTTAAAAAGTTTTTGTATAGATTCCCTTCTACTCCCAAGAGTAATCAACATGTCATCTGCAAACATTTGTATTGTAGATGATATAGTGGGGTTTAACTTGTATCCTTCAATATCTGTATCATGTCTTATTAAATTTGCCCATGGTTCCATAACTAATGAAAATAAAAGAGAGGATAAAGGACACCCTAGCTTAGTACCTTTTACTATTGGTATATTTTGAGATATACTAGTGCCAATTTTAACATAAGCTTGGCTACATTCATATAACAGAGTAATAAGATTGATAAAATTATTGGAGAAATTTAATTCCTTTAATAGAGTGAACAAATATTCCCATGTAACTGAATCGAAAGCACAATTTATATCTAAACTAACTAGGGTTAAATTTGTTTTAAGATTTTTCACCGAATCAATTAAAGTTAATATTCTTTTAATGTTATCATATGAACTTATCTTCATTATAAACCCCGTTTGATCACTATCAACTAATTTGGGTAAAAGTGTTTTAAGCCTTTCTGCATAAATGGAGATAAATAATTTGTAATCAGTGTTTAATAGGGAGATGGGTCTATAGGAGGTACACTTAGAGGGATCTTTGTTAGATTTTAAAATAGGAGAAATAAAACTGTATTTCCAAGAAGGTGGAATTATGTTTTTGTCCTGAACAAGATTAAATACTTTATAAAGCAATTTTACAGCATTTATAAGTAGTAATTTGTAAATTTCAGGAATGATGTCGTCATTACCTGGTGCTTTATTTTCTAGCAAGCATTTTTTGAAGGATATAAAAGCTGAAAATCAAATGTATGCCAATATTTAGTAACTTCAATCATCAGGTTTTGCCAGAAACGCACAATTTTTTTTAGGAACAGACCAAAATTATGAAGTGAAACTCTAGATTGTTGACAAGTATGGCTATATAAGTATATAATAAATAGTAGAAAGCACATGTGTGTGTGTGTGTGTGTGTGTGCGTGTGTGTGTGTGTGTGTGTGTGTGTGTGTGTGTGTGTGTGTGTGTGTGTGTGTGTGTATGTATGTGTGAAGGCATGACATTTGCTCTCTTCTTTTACTTGATTAGCACTTCATACTCTGTTACTCCTGTACTCTTCTGAGAGCACTAATAGAATCACCTTCACTTTCTTGTTTTTACTTAATCATTGTGTGTGTGTGTGTGTGTGTGTGTGTGTGTGTGTGTGTGTGTGTGTGTGTGTGTGTGTGTATCCATTACCTTGGCTCTCTTACTCTTCCTTAATCTGTGTGTGTGTGTGTGTGTGTGTGTGTGTGTGTGTGTGTGTGTGTGTGTGTGTGTGTGTATCCATTACCTTGGCTCTCTTACTCTTCCTTAATCTGTGTGTGTGTGTGTGTGTGTGTGTGTGTGTGTGTGTGTGTGTGTGTGTGTGTGTGTGTGTGTGTGTGTGTATATACATTTGTGTGCATGTATAAATGTGTGCGTATATAAATATGTGCAAATGTGTGTGTATAAATGTGTGTAAATCTGTGAGAGTGTGTGTGTGTGTGTGTGTGTGTGTGTGTGTGTGTGTGTGTGTGTGTGTGTGTGTATCCATTACCTTGGCTCTCTTACTCTTCCTTAATGTGTGTGTGTGTGTGTGTGTGTGTGTGTGTGTGTGTGTGTGTGTGTGTGTGTGTGTGTGTGTGTGTGTGTGTGTGTATACATTTGTGTGCGTGTATAAATGCGTGTGCGTATATAAATGTGTGCAAATGTGTGTGTATAAATGTGTGTGTATATATGTATATGCAAGAGAACTATGGTTTGTGTGCGTACCTCTCAACCTCTTAGAGCAAGTAATCTGGACAAAGCCATATATAAAAGTGGGACAAAGGCCCAAAAATAGGGACAATTTTTAAATATTGCTTTTACAGGCTTAGAAAGTTGATAGAATAACAGGTTTTCTATTAGCATGAATTGTGTATGTGTGTGTGTAAATGTAAATGTGTGCATGTGTGTTTGTATGTGTATAAATGTGTGTGTGCGTGCATGTTTATAAATGTGTGTAAATAGGGGCACTTGCATCCTGTGAGTTTACTTGGCTAGCACATAAAATAAATAAATAAATCTCTGTACAAGTGGGAAAAGTGGCCATTTTATTTTCGGCATGCAGATTGTTACGTAATATTGCTGGATCCTAATTGATCAGGCTGCTGTGACCTACAGCAAAGGTATCATATTTATTCTGTGGCTTACAGAGCAGGTAGTACATTCATCTTGTGACCTATAGAGCTACCTACTGATATACAGTGTGTACATCACATTTCTCTCACATCTCTCCTGTAGTCTGCAATGAACAATTTACCTTGGTTTAATTTCTCAAATTTTGGGGGGTTCTAATACCATGATGGGAAATAGACTCCATTCCTAAGTCAAAGTGTGATTAAAGTTCATGAAATTAGTATTGTTTCAATCTTTGATGTCAGCCAGTAGTACTCTTCACAGTACCTGCAATGTGCCCAGTAATGACTCCTACAATTCATGTAGAGTTTCTTGTATCAGTAGCATATCTAAGTCCAATTGCAAATTCTTTTTTATGAGACCCATTGCTCCTTCTACTATTGGAACTGTCTGGGTATCCTACTTCCACATTGTCCTTGTTTCTGCCTGCAAATTCTGATATTTTATGACTTTGTGTTTCATTGTACTTAAGACAATATAATCACTGGGTGTAGCAATTTCAGTGATCAATGCTACTTTTGTCTTCTTTTCATGGACTACTATATCTGGTTTCCTCACATCTATTTTTTGAACTGTTGGTAATGGGTGATCCAGTGTGATTTCATAATTTTTTATAATGCTTTTGGCTCATGTTTCCAATGCTTCTCAGCTACTTCATTATTCTAATGTTTGCATAATCCCCAAAGCAACAGTCTTGCCATGTGTTATACCTTTCAGTTTTCAGTCCTTCTGCCGTTAATGTATCACACCCAGCAATAAGATGTACGAGCATTTCCAGTTCTGTTTTACAAAACTTGCATTTGTCTACTTCTCCAGCATGTTCAATGGACTTTGTAAACCAATGTGTACATAGTCACTATCCTGGGCTGCCAAGATTAACCTTTTATCTTAAGGTTTAAATTAATCTCTCCTTATCCATTCCTGCATCAGATCCTGATCGACATGAGGTTGTTCAGGAGTTTTCTGTACTTGCAGCTATATTTATGCATGTTCTGCATTTCTTGCCTTCTCATCTGATCCTTCACCTTATATTATTTTGTTTTTGTTTCATATTAAATCTCTTTTTCTTTCCCATGTCCATATTTCTTCTTCAGATGTCTCCTGCTCCTCCTCTTTCTCCTTACCTTGGGGACTCATTGTTCCATCATGCTGTGACATAGCATGTGTTAGATTTTCTATGCAAATCCTTCACTTCACAGGTATTCCATAACTTCAGCTTCTGTTTATTTAACTTCTGTTCTACAGTCCCCCTTTGTGATCTTATTTTTTGTATTGTGAAATTTTCCATATCTGGGTGCTTTTGCCTATATTTTTCCATAAATATCATCGGAGCTTCTTTTATGTATGGATAAGTTTGGCTTTCTTCTTTGCATAAATATTGCACCATATCAGATCTATGAACTACAGCAAAGGTATCAGATTTAGTGTCTGGCTTACTGAGAAGGTAATAAATTCATCCTATGACCTATAGTAATGGTACAGCATTTATCCTATCCTGTTGACTGCAATGAGGACAATACAGCTACGTACTGATTTACAATGTGTATATCACACCTCTCCAATAGTCTGCAATGAACGATTTACCGTTATGCAATGACTAAGGATATTGCTGTTGTTTTGTAGCTTGCAGTTTGTGTAGCATATATACTTGTTGACCTACATTTGGAATGTCAGTGTTATCATATGAATTACAGTGAGTATAACTTTGAGCTACAGTAAGATTATTACATTTATCCTGTGTATTTCAGTGAGAAGGGTGCACTAGGCATATAATCGGCAGGGAGGATATTCTATTTATCACGTGTCTTAAAGTATGAGTTTTGTATTTGTTCTTTTCACCTCCAAGGGGCTCTCTTATTTATCACATAAACAGCTGTGATAACATTAAATTTGTCTCATGGCCCACAGCATGTATATTGCATTTATTATAAGTGCTACATGAAGCACCTGCCACAACCACATCAGTAAATCTAGGATGAACAAATCTAAATGTGGTGGCAAAAATAATAGCACTATGCAGCAAATGAGAGACAGGTCCATTGGCTCATATGTATAAGTACTAGACAGACAGTGCATACACAGTTACAAATGGGAAGTTTCACATTTTCCTATTTTGTGTTATTAATAGTAATTCCAACTGATCTATCCTTTGCAGTGGAAGCAAAGTACTGAAGCTTTGGAGGTGGAGTAATGATGACTCGGGTATACAGACACATAATACAGACAGATTTTCAGTACCAGTAGCCTCAGTGGTACAACAGGTAGCACAGCACACTCACTTTTGGTGCTGGAATATCAGAAAGCTACAGGTTCTATTGCTACTCCAGGTGACTGGATGGCTGACACTGCAGTGCTTCATTAGGGTGGTGCTATACTTCTGAGTCTGTCATCCTTTGGATGAGATGTTAAACTGAGGTCTCTTTTGCTTAAGTTGGTGGTAGTACAAGTGGATGTAAAAGATCCCATGGCACCTACTGAAAAAAGTAGGGGAAGCTTCCAGATACCCTGCTCAAATTTTTAAACACCACCTTTTGATTTTCCCTAAAAAGAGGCTTCTAGCCTAGTTGGACGAACCTTGTCAACAATGGGTAAATAAAATAAAAGTAAACACCTGCAACACTGTTAAACCCAGCAACACTTTACTGCCTCATTCATATCACTGCCAACTAATTTTGCTCATCAGGTTGTCAAAATATATTTTTTCGACACAGAATCAAGCCTCTTTATTCTTCCCAGAGGAAAACTTTGTGAAGTGTTATATTATTTGCATATTTTCAGAACAATCATTATGCTACACTAGCTGTCTGTGACACAAAGAGTAAAACCAAAAGGAAATTTACATGGACCCCCTGGTGTAAACCTGATTGCGCTCTCTACCATTTAATAACATGCCTAATCATTGCTCAACAACAAAAATAGAAAATAAATCTGATTAGAATTGCTAAGTTACACTGGTTTGCAATTAAGACGTGTACTCAGTTACCATAGTCCCTGTGGAACAACAAAATTTTGATGAATGCTTTCATCCTGACTACAACTTTCTGATTTCAAGCAGAATCCCAAAAGCCCATATCCTCTCCTAGCCAATTCAAGACCGACACAACTAACATTTAATGATTGGGAGTCTGTCCTAATAATGCTAAACTGAAGAGCACAGATTAAAATATATATTGTTTTTTTTTATAAAACATATTAACAGTTAAAGTTTTGGTAGAAGTCAAAAGAAGCTTATTTCTCATACTGAAAAATAATGATCATTCCTGTGTGCGTGCTTACATATCTCTGTCAACAGGGGTTGTCTGTATTGACTTTAGCTAAAAAGGAAGACATTTTCTTAATTTCTTCTATACTTGGCTCAAAAACGTGGTGTTTCTCTTCATCATAGCAGCTTTCTAATAATACCACACTTAAAGGGAAGCCATGTAAAATGGGATCATTCACATCTGTGAAAGCATGTTTCTGTTAATCATGACTGGAGCATATTACAACAGTATCACCACTTTCACAGTGACCGCACTGTCAAATAAAGTCCAAACTCCTCAGTGCCAGCCCCTCTGATCCACGTCATTCATCAGTATTGTATTAGAAAAGTACCTTGAAGGCTGGTCTGCGCAGAAGTGGGTGTAGCCTCAGTGATTGATGGGTTAAACGGGAGTGTCATGGTATGGAAAAGACTGCAATTATTTTTTTTCCTTCATTTTTGCAGGGGGGCAAGCTTCCTGCACACCTGCCCCCCGCAAATTAAATATACCAAATCTGAGATTGCACTACCTTGAGGAAAAGGGCAAACTACAAATAGACAATGAATATTCATGCCACAATTGGTATGAACATTGCTTTACTTTCACCTATTGTTGATGGTGGGTGGGGTTTGGATGGGACTTGCTACAGAGCATCCTGCAAGGTATGTTTCTATTTCAAAGCCCATTTATGTATTGAGTGTCCCATCCCATCTGTTATAAACAAGGCTGTGACAGAATATGAAGATTCCAATACAGACCCAGAAGTAAGAATATTAAAGGAGAGAAAAGGGTTATCAAGGTTTGTCAAATAATTTACAAAGGCTCAACATTCAGATGTGCTATTTTTTCATTCCTTTGTCCAAGTCTTCCCTTATGTCACAGTACATAGGTTGGTAGCTGTTTACCTGTGTTATACCCTATAGAGAACCTAACAAGTTTGTTTCAGGTGAGCATAGCACAAATGCTCCATTATATATGCAGTTTTAGTGCTACCTTTAAATTCCCTTCTCAGTAACTGATGTCCTAGCACAGCCAACATTCTTTAGACACATGATACTGCACTGTCCAGACAAATCTGCTATCTCAGTTTTCTGTGAACTTATCCAGTACAACAGCAAACAGCAATCAGCAAGCAAACAATATCCTACATTTTAGGAACACTTGAATTGGCATATATGGAAAATGAAAGGCAGCTGTACTCATTAAAGAGAATTTTCAAATGTTTAGCAAAGGATTTTGTAGTGTTCACTGACACATTTAACAGAAAAATTAGCTTAGGAAAAATAGTTGAGACAATACATTTAACTGCACATTCTCTTGACCCCTCCTGTTCTGTATCATGTGACCCATTCCTTATGTTCGTTCCTGACAAATTTGGTAATGTTCAACCAGCTAAGAAGTGGAAGACACTATGCTGAGTTCTGTATATATTCTCCGTGTTGAATACTGCATTTACAAATGATGTGTTTCCATGCTTTCATTTTCATAGCTGCAGAATTACCTTGACCCTACTGAACTTTTAAAACAACAGTGACGGGTTGCCTGTAACAACTCTCATGTCTTAAGTGCCAGTGACTTAAATGTTTGGTACACTTTCTACAACTTATTCTGGCAGTCTTTTCCATATGTAGGCCTCAGAGGTGGGTCTGTGGGGCAATACAACATTATTGACTCGCCTTCATTCTATTATTTTCAGCAGTATTTTGCTGGCGTGTGGAATTAATGCAATCGTTCTGTAGCTGTTACAATCCTTACTGTCACCTTTCTCTGTTATAGGTATGAACAATAATCTTCTTCAGTCAGTTGGCCATGTTTTTCTCTTCCAAATCTGTTGACACGGTCGAGTGAGGACCAAGATAGCACCTTCTGAGATTTTGATTAATTCATTTGGAATACCTTCAATGCCATGTGACTTGTTCAGTAAAGCTTTAATTACTGCTATGACTTTTTCTTTTAAAATATCTGGTTCTTCCTCAATGTCAGTTTCCGGTTCAGTTTCGCTAATGTTGCTCCCATTACCTTTTTTTGTATAAATTTTCCATATATTCTTCCTTTCTCTTTTTAATGCATTCAGTATCATTCCATTGGCATCTAGAAGCACCCCCAATTGAGGTTGGAATTTCTGCTGCAATCTCTTAGTATCCTGATACACTAGTCTGGTTTTTCTGTTTACATGCTCCGATTCAGTTTTCTGACAAATATATCCTTGAAATATCATCCCTTGTCTTTCCAAATTTTACATTAAAACTCTCGGTTCATCTGTGATGCTTTTTCTCTATAACCGGATCATTTTGCTTGCTTTCTTTGTTCTGGTACTTTTCTAGTTTCTTCCAAGATCCAATGTGATTATTTGGCTTTCTTTCACTTCTGGAGTGTTTTTTTTTATTTTCAGCTTTGTCACTAATTACAGTTTTAATGTCATTCCATAACTCATCAGGCTCTCTCTATCTCCTGTATCAAGAATGGCAAATCTGTTATTTAATTTTATCCAATAGCCTTGTGGAATATTTTCAATGTCGTATTTTGGAAGATCTCTAATGATCTTCTTGCAAAGCTTTACCTTCATCTTGTATATCAAAAGCTCATGGCTGCTTCCACAATCAGCTCTTGGTTTAGTTCTTGCGATGAGCAGTGCAGATTTCCACCTTTGTCCTATACAGATGCAGTCAATTTGATTTCAATGTATGCCGTTTGGAGAAGTTCATGTGCACCTGCGACATTTGTGGTGTTGAAAATGCATATTCATGGTTGACAGTTGGTTGTTTTTGCAAAATTGTACAAAGCTATCACTGACTTAGGTTCTTAGGTTAGTACTAGGCTAACTGCCCTTGCAAGCCATTGTAAGCCTAGCAAGTATCCCTTGTGAGGCTCAAACCCTGCACCTTGTCTTTATAAGGCAAACACCTTAACCACTAGGCCACCTTCCCAACCTTCATTTCTTTCTCCTATGATGTGCTTTCCAACCACTGGATCTTCAGGTTTGCTTCCTGTTTTTGCATTGAAGTTCCCCATAATAGTTAGTTGATCTTGTTTCGGCACATGATCTATTTCATTTTGAAGTTGTTCTTTCATATTTGTCATTGGAGTATATACTTGGAAAAAGGTGACATTGATCGTCTTTCCCTGTAGATGGATTGACATGCGTCTATCACTGATAATATTATAATTTAGTACTGTCTTTGAAAGTTTTTTGCTGAGGATGAATGCCACACTGTTTTTCCTGTATGTTTCATCACCAGAGTATCCGATTCAATGCTCATTTGATTGAAAGTGGCTCTGTCCTGAGCATTTGAGTTTACTATTCCCTAACAAATTGATTTTGGCTTTTTCCATCTGATCTTTAATATGGTACATGGAACTGCTGTGCCATCAGGGTGGGCATGCATCTATGAAGCTGAAAGCTATGCTGTCAGTAGTTTAGGGTCTCCTAAAGCAAACAGGTTTCAGTGGAGATGCCAGACTAATGATGTACCACCAGTCTGGGTAGCAGCAGATAGGCAGTGTTGGAGATGGAAGATCCTGTTTTTCTTGACAATGGTGACAATATTGAATTTATACTGCAGAGAAGAAAGGCCCAGCAATCTACTTCTGTATTTTGCCAAGAAAACTTGCTGATGATGAGACAACAAAAAGAAGTGATGTATAGTGTTGAAAGATGGTCCCCTAGGTCAGAAGGCACTTACCATGCTACAAGGGAACAGCCGATGGCCACACAGAGCATGTCCTGTGTTTGTGAAGCTGACAGATCAAAGCCATCAGGTCATCCTGATGCTGATGTTGCTGGACAGAAAGGGGAGATCAGAGGTTGCAAAGATATTCTTAACACAGGAACATGGAATGTACACAGCATTAACTAAGGGAAATTGGAAATTATTAAAAATTATATGGAAAAAGCCAAAATGGTTTGTTAGGGATTAGTGAACTCAAATAGGCAGGACAGGGACAATTTCAATCAAATGAGCCCTTGCATCAGTAGTACAGAAATACACAATGCATTGCACACAAATGCCTTTTTCTGTTTGCAAGCCAAGGGGGACTGCAATCAGCTTATCTTTTGAATCGGGTCATCCTGCACTGTGTGAGACAAGAATTTAGTTGGCATACCTGTCCATGTGTAACCACAGGTGAGACTTACACATACACATTTCTGCTCACAGAGATGTTAAGTGTCAGAGTATCCATGACACCAAAACAGCAACAGTGATTTATAAGGAGGAAGCAGACATTTCTTTGTAGTCTTGACACATCTCTGAGCCATGCGTTTTCTTTATATCAGTTTAACTGTTACACTATAGGAAACATAGTACGTGAGCTAGGTGTACCGCAGATATACATGTCACAGTAATTTGTCAATCTGAAGATGTGGAGGAAGGATTGTCACAGCTGTTATTACTAAACGGTAAGATATATAGCAGTGATGCTGTTATTTTAAATTATAGCAGCAGTGCCATATATCTTACCATTTAGTAATAACAAATATGATATATTAGTGCAGCAGTTACAAATATAATTATATAGTCACTGGGATGTCTTTTTACTAAAGCAAGGCTTGTGTGGCACTTTTGTTGCACTAATGTAATTATATTTGTAACTGGGCATCATGGGATGAATAACAAAGTATAGCATACTATCTATGTGTACTCCTTGTTCACCATTCCTGTGTGCTAATGCGTGTATTTGAATAACAAAGCAGAGCATACCATCTCTGTGCTTTCTTTGTGCAGCATTCCTGTGTGCTCATGTGTAATTCAGAGACAGGTGCCATGGACTCCTTTGTTTGTATAATATATTTTACAATTTTTAAGTTCATAGGTTCATAGATTTGTACTTGGCAGTCCATCCAGAAGAGCATTTGGATCCTAGCCACTGGCAATACCTACTAGTTCCACGTAGTATCTGTAAAGGTCTGATAAGGAGGCTTCACCCCCACCCTGTACCACCTTATCCACGTGTGCCAACCTTATCCCTAACAATGCCTTTGCCTCTAACCCCAACCCTACATGTCACATTAACTTACTGAAAAACCTTTCTCTAATACTAAACAAGAAACTCGAACACACCCCACCCAGAAACGTATACATGCACACTGTTACACATACAATACACATACACCATCACACAAAAAAAGCAGTCGGATTATCACCTTACCTAACACTTAGTCTAACCCAAACCCAAATACACTTGCGCATACACTCACATTCCACAGACAAAACCACAAATGCACAAAAAAAATTTCAACTATCACTTTATATAGCCCTAAATCTAACCATAACCTCCACACAGTAGTACACGTACTCCTATTACTGGTGCCAAAGCTTTTGGAATATCCAAAAACGTTCACATTAGAAAAATCGCTACTTACTAGCACGCAAGAACACCTAAAACACCAGAAGTGAAAGTCAACAAGTACAACATTCAAAATTATCAAAAGTTGACAAAAGAGACTTTTGATTTAAATTAATATCAGTTTACTCTGTCAATAAGACATGTACCCATCAGAGTATACTGCACTATATATATGTCTAAACTACACACACACACACACACACACACACACACACACACACACACACACACACACACATATCTATTCTTATACCTTGCTGTACACTCTATCAAAGACATGGATATTCTTTAAAACAGTAATGATCTGCCATATAAATCATGCTGCTTTCCACACCAAGTACTTGCCACATTGCACACATGGCTGTGCATTATATAAATGGATATGTTGTCCAGACTTCCCTCCCAGGACCCTAGTATTTTTGTCTATCATCTGCACATACATGCACACACCACACACACACACACACACACACACACACACACACACACACACACACACACACACGGCTTAGTGAGGCACTGTTTGACTATGATACTGAATTTAAAAAAGAAATATGTCGAGTAAGTGATTTATGCAGCTTAGTGATTCATTAAACCACTTACCTGCATAAATCAATCCAGTGAGATGTGTTAATTAACACAACCAAAACTCTGGCATCTCCCAGTTGGACAGACTACATTAGCTGGGCAGTTTAGTGAAGAATTATGTTTGAGGGTATATGCATGTGTGTGTGTGTGTGTGTGTGTGTGTGTGTGTGTGTGTGTGTGTGTGTGTGTGTGTCAGCATGTGTGCATGTATGTAGAGGTGTAATTGGTCTCAGGTGAATGTGTTTGTGTGTATGTGTCTAAAATAAATGTACAATCATCCTGTTGCTAGACACACACACACACACACACGTATGTATATATATATATATATATATATATATATATATATATATATATATATATATATATATATAATATATGGGTATACTTCATAACATTGAAATTTCATAATGTTGAATTTCATAACACTGAGAGTATAACATCAAAAATTTAAAACACTGAAAACCCAAAACATTGAAAATTCAGAACATCGAAAGTGTGCTTCATAACACTGAAAACTACATTGCACAACTTTAAGATCCCCTCCACCTACAACAACACCTAATTAACAAACACACTTTCTACAAAGTTTCTGCAGGGGGGCAAGCCCCTCTGCACCCCCCCACCCCCCGTAACTTAAATAATTAAATATACCAACTCCAAGATCGCTCTACAGTGGAAAAAAGTTAATTTTGTAACCTCGGTCTATAGTGAGGTTAGGAAATTAACTTTTTTCCACAGTAGTGTGATCTTGGAGTAGGTATATTTAATTTACGGGGGTGGGGGTGGGACAGAGCCCCCCCACATGGGGGTGCAGGGAGACTTGCCCCCTGCAGAAACGTAGTAGAAAGTGTGATTGTTAGTTAGGTGGTGGTGTATGTGGAGAGAATCTTATTTATATATGCATTGTAGTTTTTAATGTTATGAAGCACACTTTCAGTGTTCTGAGTTTTCAATGTTTTGGGTTTTCAGTGTGAAATTCAACGTTAATGAAATTTCACTGTTATGAAGTAGACACATATATATATATATGTGTGTGTGTGTGTGTGTGTGTGTGTGTGTGTGTGTGTATATATATATATATATATATGTGTGTGTGTGTGTGTGTGTATTTGTGTAAATTATCCTAGTCAGTGAAATGTTCTCATGAAATAAACAGATCAGTCCGGTCTTTCAACCAGAACCATATTCCATAATGACTCCTAAAGCTGAAATAGACCATTCATCATGAACTTGACGTCTGCCTTTAATTTGAGTGAAAATGTTCACCTAGAAGGGTTACCAATTAAAGCTTGACCAAAACTAAAGTAAATAATGTTTCCATGATTACCACACTGTGCTAAAACAGAAGCACATGTGACAAAAATTCGACAGTACTCCTCATTTTGATTGCAATTGTTTCTTTTATGGCAGTGGAATCACCTCCTTAAAGCTTTACCTACTAATTAAGGTCACAATTTCAATTTTCCTTAACATGTAGTTAAGTTTGAAACCATCAGCTTTGTTTCAGTTTATTTAAAGCACGTTGGACAGCTACATTCTGTTTTGGAATTTAATAGAATTATTAAGTTATTTGTTTTATGGAAAATTCTGCAAGAAGCAACATGTTTGTCTTTAAGTGCTGGAAAAACTACAGGCCCAAGTGAAAATTTGGTATGTTTTGGATTGTCAGAAATGTTTTATGTTTACTGTCATGTCTTAAGACAATAACAGCTTATTATAAACTGAGACAAGTAATGACAGAATATGGTCATTTAAGTGGACACAGATCAAAAGTGCTGGTCATTGTACAGTCATTTAAGTAGTTTTGTTTACTGATGTCTGTTACCATTAACCAAGTAAGTGAATCAGGAAGTTAAGACTTTTAAACATACTTTCATTGTAAAGTAATTATTCAATGACCTGAAACACAAGGTACAATGCTTTTTATCATTTATTTTAATGAAATCTAAATACACTGTTTGAAATTAAAATGACAATTACTTACTTTTATAGACTATTGGATATTACAATGCAATTATGTGAGAGTTCTACAAAGTGCAAAGATAACAGTGAGGATCCAGAAAGAACCCAGCCACAAGCAGTAAGTGCTTCGGCAAAAAGGGTCCTTTATAGTGATTGCAAAAAAAAACTGATTCAGAGACACAATTGCCAGAATAAGGAAATACCTCATTATCAGCTAATTTACATGTCTCTGAATCACTTGGTGATTAACGCAAGCAGTATGAAGCAATTTGCTGCATAGCTGCCGGCCCATGCACAGCATTGGCACAGGCACCCCATCACCCCACACACACAAGGACATAAGATTAATTGGCTAGAGCTAAAAGAGCTTTTAACTTTTAACCAGTTAAAAGGGCACACTCACACAAACATTTATTCTGAGATGCCCATTTTAATATCATGGATTCATTATTTTCTGCTTTTACATTCATTTCCCAAGATAAACTACATCTTCACTTCGACATTTGTTTCTTTACTCACGTATGTGTTACAGAAATGTATTAGGATGCAGAAGAGGCCACTAGAAGGTAAACATAGTGATCATCAAGTGCAGACGTATGTAGCACTGCTTGACACTGTAGAAGTCTGTGCCTTTCAGTGTTTAGTTGGAAAAGTAAGAATGTACCACATTAGCTTTCAAAAAACTCTCATTAGTAAGCCAGAATTCTGCTCCACTGTGAGGATTGTCTTTTAATCAGCCGATATAAAAAGGTTCCAGAGCTACAGAATTCTACATTTGTTCAAACACACACACAATATATAAAACAGTTATAAAAATGCCAATGCTTATGCAGAACATTATGCTTACCTCAGCTGATAACATACTCTGCACCCTTCTAGGAACATTACAGTTTAACATTTAACAATGTTTGTAATTTTTCTAATTTGTTTTGTTGTAGCATTATACATTTCATGTAAACATCCTATACCCACACATGCAATGGGAAAAAACAGGTTGGAAAGATTTATTGCAAATAGACTAGAGTCAGTGTTGTACTTGACTATATGTAATGTCTTACTGCATTACCACTTTAAAATTAGTTCACCATGTTTTTCTATACTTCATTTCATAGGTGTACTGTATGTATTATGATGTATGTTTTGTCTGTATGCCTTTGGCCAGGATAATGGCTGAAAGGGGTCCCTGTACCACTCCATCCACCTTGTTAGCAAAGATTCAAGCAAACAAATAAAATGGTCTCATAGCTGCTTTAAACTTGTCATGCCATGTATGGTTATTCTTTTTGTTTTCACCAGGTTCAAAGGAAAGCTCAGTCAATATGTATCAATGTTTACACTTATAATCATTCAACATTTTAGCTATTAAATGATGAAATTAGGTTCATACTAGGCTATTGGACCTAGGGCCTATATAAGCCTAGACAAAATGGTACCCTGGCTTTTGCCACCCAAGAAAATTATTTTCCTGTACCCCTGTCGAGCAGAGCCACAGAGGTGATCCCCGGGGTGAATTTCCTGTTTCCCATCCAATCATCAAGATTTTTCTTGAGTGCAAGTGAGGAGCTTTGTTTGATATAGATAGGTAGTTTGTTCCAGAGTATGGGAAGTCTCTGGGACAGGAATCTATCCCTCCAGCATGTTCTGTTTATTGTGGTGACAATGTTTAGGTCTCTAGAGCATGTAGCTTGGTGGGATTGGGATATCTTTAAGTGGAGCATGTCCAACAGCTCTGGGTTTGACATAGCTTTGTATGTTAGGCAGAGATCGCCTCTGAGTAGGCAATATGCGACGGAGTAAAGCTTTAGTTTTTTGAGAAGGTCTGCATAGGGCATCTGTTTGAGGCTGGTAATCCTCTTTGTGTGGTACTTCTGCTGCCTTTCCAGTTGTAGTAGATGTCTTGTGAGGTACATACCAAAAGGGGCATTGTACTCTATAATGGGTCTAATGAGTGACGAGTACAGGTGAACAATGACCTCTTTTTTTCCTGGATGAGAAACCTTTTCTGATGAGACATGCCACATAGAAGGATTTCCTGACTACTGTGGCGATGTGATTATCAAAGGAGAGACTACTGTCCACCTGTGTCCCAAGGTCTCTTATCACACTTTCAGTGTTAAGTAGACTACCACCTATGTAGTAGCTCATGGGTACAGAGTTTTTACCCAAGGGGATGACAATGCACTTTTTGGCACTGAGCTTGAGGCCATGGCTTTGACACCAGGCATCTGTCTCAGTGAGGCCCTTGTAGGATGTCCACATCTTTAGGCTTTTAGATTATGGCTCCTAGTTTGCAGTCATCTTCAAACTTCATTAGCCAAAGACCTTCTGTGTTAGCCTGTACTTCAGAAAAGTAGGTACCAAACAGGAGAGGACCCAGGACTGAACCCTGTGGTACTCCACTTGACACTGGTCTGACGTCGGTTTTGGAGTCTGCTACTTTCACAGTGTGGGTTCTGTCAGTGAGCCAGTTGGCAACCCATCTTGTGACATAGGGATTTATACCTAGTTTAGTGAGTTTATCCATAATTCCAGAGTGGGGGATGGTGTCAAAAGCCTTGGTGAGATCTAGATAGGCTGTGTGAACCACCTTACCCTCGTCTACAGCTTTGGTGACTGCTTCAAAGAAGTCTATCGGGTTTAGGAGACATGATCTGCCATTTACAAACCCGAACTGGGTGGGTTCCAGACTTTGGAGATTACCAATGTCTTTGTTTATGAATTCCATGATGATACATTCCATGGCCTTGTAGACCAGGCACGTTAGGCTAATGGGGCGGTAGTTCCCAGGGTCTGTGGTGGCTCCCCCTTTGTGGAGTGGAATAACCATTGCTGTGTGCCATTCAGTGGGCACAAAGCCTGAGGTGAGGCTATGATTGAACATGGTGCTTAGGTGGGGTGCCAGTTCATTCAGAACGCAGCCTGAGATGCTGTCAGGTCCCATGGATGCTGTGTTCTTGGCTTTGGAGAGTGTGGTTTTTACCTATGCAGCTGTGATTACAGGAATTTTGCATTCTTCCAGTATAGAAATGGGCCCTTTAGGGAGTGAGAGGGGGGTAAAGCTCGTATTGAACCCGTCTGCCAGGATGTTGGCAATATAAGTTGGTTCTGTATATTTAGTGCCATTGTTCTGTAACTCAGAGCAGATCTGAATGTTGCCATTGAGATTCTTGACTTAGCTATAGAATGCTTTGTGGTTGTCTTTAGAATCGGTGGTGATTTTGTTTTCGTAACAAGCTTTGGAGGATTTTATGAGGGATCTCAGCTTCATACTGAAGATGACCAGGGAGTTCCTCTAATCATGGGATTTTCCTCTTTTTTGCAACAGTTTCTTTCTTCTGTTGTAGAGTTTGTTTATGGCAGGGGACCACCAGATTGGCTTCATTTTTATGGAGGATAGCATCTTGGTTCTGTTAGGGATAGCACGATCCATGCACTTGTGTAAGTGCTTATAAAGTGCATTTGTGTAGGATTCAGCAGTCGTACCTCTATTGTCCATCTGCATGGGTGTCATGAAGTTTGCTACTTCTGTCTTAAGAAATGTGAAGTTGGCTTTGGAGAATTTTTTTTACAGTGGTTTCCCTAATGGGGGGTGGGGGCGGGATGTGGATGTCTAGGGTGATTAGCTTGTGGTCAGATCTGACCAACAAGGAACTGACCTCTGGTGTGGAACACCGGTCACCCATGTTGGTAATGACCGGGTCTAGGATATTGCTGCCACTGGTAGGGGTGTGGATAAGTTAATCCAAGGCATTGGAATTTATAAATTCCAGAAAACGTTGAACAAAAGAGTTGGTACATGAGTAATTTTCCCAGTTAATGGTGGGGTAGTTGAAATAGCCAATTATTAGGGTGTTGGGTTGTACACTAATATTTTCCAGTGTATTAAGAAATGAGGAGTGGGAATCCTGGAGCATGGGGGGATCTGTAGCAAGTTACAATTTGGATTGCAGTCTTGCCCAATGTTAGTTGCACTTGGATAATCTCAGATGCATTATGCTAAGCAACTAGCCTGGAAGTGTAGATATCCTTAATGAATATGGACACACCTCCACCTTTAGTATTTCGGTCCAGGTTAAGTGGCCAAAAGGTGTGGTATGAATTATAGCCTGGTAATGCAGGGGTGCTCTCTGGAGCCTTGAACCAGGTCTCTGTCACTGCACAGATGTCAATGTTCTCCATTTTAAGGAGTGCCTCAAGGGAATGCATTTTAAGGTTTAGACTTCTAGCATTGAGTAGCATTACCCTCAGATTTTTCTTGCTTGTACCAGTTACGGTGGAGAATTTGTCATTTGAACCTTGCCTAAAAAAGGCACTATAGGGGTGGCTAGAGCCTTAGCCAGTATACGGAATCCCAAGGGTGACAGGTGCAGGTCATCTCTGGCAAAGCATCGTGGTCTGTCGATCATGTCATTCCAGGCAGATAGATACTGGGATCCCCTTAGAATGACACCAGAAGCTTAGCCAATTGTTGAAGTCAATCATTTTGTCCTTATACTGTGGTGTCATTCTGGGTGATGGCAGGATGCTACTCAGGGCTAGGGTCATACCTGCCTGGGCTACAAGATCGGAGAGCTCCTCCATGTCTCTTTTCATGTAGTCCAGAGAGGTATGTCTCAGGTCATTCACACCAACATGGACAATGACAGAGTTATATTTATACTTGTTGTGGAGTGACCTCAGTTCATGCATTATGTGGCGGATCCTGGCACCTGACAGGCAGCTGACAGTAACTTTCTCCTTGTTTACCCTGGTGAGTGGAGCATCAGTGTGCCTGACTATAGAGTCACCTATGACTAGAGTGTTGGGTACGTTGTTATGCCTTATGTGCTGTAGTTGACTGGCACACTCTGCTTTGGAGGTCTCTGTTGCTTGAGCAGGTTTTTATTGAGAGCCTCTGCAAATGTAGGTGTGTGCTTTGTGTTTCTGTGTGTGTGATTTGGTGGTGTAGGTTTTGAGGGACTATGTGACGAATGTGGTGTGGTGCAAGTGTTTACCTTCGCCTCTTGACTGTCTAGCCCAGTCTTGGGTGAAGAGAGCTTTGCTTCAAGTTTGGCTATATAAGTGCATCACTCACAGGTTGTAGTGTTGGGTGGTAGGAGGAGAGGGTTGTCTGTGTACATGAGGCAATTGCTGCATTGCCCCAAGATGCCCAGATTCATCAGGGTAGACCGGATAAAACACCGGGAGCTGACCCTTAGACATGGCTGGATTAGAAAGTGTTTCTCTGTGAATGCCATTTGATGTATTCACTTCATATTTTCTTACATTAGATGGTTTGTCCTGGTAATGCTGTGTGACATGCTTCTTGACTGCATGCTGTAAATAATTCATGATCAACGCTGGGAGCTTGCTTGGTCACTTACAGGTTTGTCCCACACACCCTTATTCATGTGTTCTAAACCTAACCCTACTCCTGGTCCTAACCCAACCTTACACATTAGGATATTAAACACATTCTCCCTAACATTAACACTAAACAAGCCACAGAAAAAACACACACACACACACACACACACACACACACACACACACACACACGCACACACGCACACACGCACACACACACACACACACACACACACACACACACACACACACACACACACACACACCCAATGCCAAAACCTTTGTTATAAATGAAAGTTTCAGCATTACAGGTCACTCTCACTTGCATAACATTTTGATACGGCATGCTTGCACTATTCCTGCACTCTCAAAACATGCATCCGACCACTTGTAACTCCAGAAAAAGCCTTCACCAACTGAACACTCCACCTCAAATATGGAACATACACTAACATGTACATGTGCACATGCAAATATATACTCCAATATATACTACAAGGACTTCAAATTGCTACCACTTCTATATAGAAGACTAAATTACCCAGAATTCATTCCTCTCCTCCCATTCAGTACAGATACTTTTTGAAGTAATGTGTATTGCAATTCCTAGTGTTTTTCTGATTCCGTACAGATTAACATAGTTGTGTTACAGTGATACCTATACATACTACCCACAGTAGTACCTTCATACCACCCACAGTATTACTATTTTGATACACGTTTGTACTACCACGCACTACACATTTTGATGACAAGCAAATTGCATAGAAATGTTACTGTCACAGTAGCTTACCACTGATGCCACAGCATGAATTCTGCTGCTATTGTTTTACTTATGTGTAGAGTGCTGTCTACACTGAAGCAGCTTTACATAATTCAAATCTTACATGCTTAATACTATCTGCTTTGCAGAATAATTTTAAGATGCTTATATATGATATCCAGAAGCAAATACGCTTCTGAACTAGTGATATCTTGATATCTAGTGATATCAGTAGCAGTTCTACTAATACAAAATTTTAAATTGCAAATAACTTGTATGCACTTCCTACCAGCATCCTGTAGAAAAGAAGATTAAAGTATAATGTGTGACCACTTCACACACCTTAAAATTATTCAAAGGGGATTGTACAGTCCTAGAATAATGCATGTCTATACTACCATGTGCTACATGTCCTGGCAATATCCAACCTTCACTGACAGCATATTTTTTTAGATCAGATCATTGGGTGCATTTAATGTTCCTTCATCCCTTGCTTCTGTAGAGCTTCCACTACATCATCCATGGATATTTCCCTAGGTCAGCCCATCCCATTTTTCAGAGGAAGCGAGCTCAGAGATAACTGAGGCAGCATTTTGGAATGTTTTTTAGAGGCTGTGAGTGACGATGGGGAGTGGTTCCTTCAGAAATGTGATAGAGTTGTCTTATTCTCTAATACCCAAGTCCCAGGGATCTGATATGTAACAATTTCAAAAAGTTGAACATACATTATTGTCATACACACACACACACACACACACACACACACACACACACACACACACACACACACACACACACACACACACATACACAATGTCTGAAATGCCTTCTGTATGTATTTTGGTGTTATGTCCCTGATGTGTACCACAAGTTGAGCTAGTACAGATCCTCAAATCACCTCCTTCATATTGAAGTGGAACCTTCCACTGCCGATCCAGTCCTACCATCTCTGACCATTATACCACACTGACCCCAGTTCATCACTGTACCTTTCCCACACCCATGATCCCTCCATTTCCACATCTCACCTTATTTTAGCAGCACCTGTGCTGAATGTAGTACTAGGTTCTATGTATCAGATGGCTATCATGCTGTAAAACATACATTACAGCTCCTGGTAACATTACAGGATGCATTAGCTGAAACAGTGATGCCAACACTGTAGCTGTCCTCCTCACTGTACATGCACGGTTGAAAAACGAATACCCTCTTGCTTGAGGCACTGTCTTGTAGTTAACACTCATGTGGCCCTGGACTGGTCTGTGCTGTTACTACCACATGCATGCAAAACACAACCTTTCTGGAAAACTAATGTTCAGAAACTAGGGAAATATAACTCTCAATATATTTATTTTAAGATATTTCAAATGTTGTCTGCTGTAGCTACCTGTGCATTATAAAAAATTATCAAAGGTAGGGAAATGGGATTTTAAGAGTCCCACCCAAATACCATATTACTTAATCAGCTTCCCCAAAACATCTTTACTCCTCCTTCTTCATACTTTACCCTACATAAAGCAACTGTCTCTCTATCTTACTACAACCTGTAAAAACTCGTACCTGAACTAATAATGTACATGTAATTTCTTTTCAGTAGATATGTAGCAAAGATGCTGAGAAGGAAACATCACACACACACACACACACACACACACACACACACACACACACACACACACACACACACACACACTCACACGCCTAGGGCTGTTACTTTTTGGAGAAGCAATTGTCCATAAAAAAGGATGACTTTTCTAAGTAAAGACAGCCTTAAGGTACAGATTTAATGTGTTAAAATAGCTAGAAGTGGTTTCTCACCAATTCACTATAAAATATTTAATCTGTTGTAGGGCTTTTTCTCCCTTGTATACAATTACAAATCAACTCATTGTAAAATATTTAATCTGTTTCAGAGCTTTTCTCCTTAGGCCTCCACTAAAAATGGGCTTTTGGCTCAGTCAGACTTTCCCAGTTGCCAAAGGACAAACAAACTCACAAATAAAGAAATGAATATTTATTTTATGTTCTGTACTTTGAAGAAACTCTTGTGTGGACATTAAGAAATAAATAAAGAAAGAAAGAGAGCTTGCTTCCCAGATACAAACTGAATTCACATTTATATAACTTTGTCTATTTTTCTTCAATTTCAAAATTCATTTATAAGCTACCAATAGCTAGTTTCAGTTATCCTTTTAGGCAGTAATAGCTGTAGGCACAATTAGACTGTAATTAATATTTTTTGAAGATCTCTTCAACAATTTTCATTTGAGTTTTCCCTATGAATGGGTGTGTGTTTTCTGTGTTTAATTATCAGTATATTTTAATTAATTTTAAGTAACGTATTATAGTATTCATTTATAAAAACTTGGCTTGCTGATATTGGGTTGTATAAGGGTTAACTGCACAGATATAGTGAACTAATCCATCCTTTGAAAGAGCAAGGAGACTGGATGCAGGGACATTAAAACAAGGAACTGAAGAATATAGCGGTGGCCAGTGTAAAAAACAATGACTTGAAAAAGGTAAATGAATAAAACTGAGTGCAAATTCATATTATCACTAAAACAATCCATCAACCACTTTTGGTATTATAATAATTATTTTATTGTAATTGCCATGCCTGCTGTGACACCCCCTGCTCTGAGCCAATGATCAAGGAGTCTCAATCCTCACCACAAAACTGGTGAGGGTTGGGATGTTCACTTAGAACAAAACAATAGATGCACACAGTATTTCCATGTGAAGCTGTTTGCACCAAGCACAATCTTCCTTAAGAGTACACAGTCCTTTTCTGGTGCTGGGTTTCCCCCTCTCTCTCCAAGTCCCAAATTAGACTCCCCATTGACACAAGTATAGAGTTGCATCCTTAGCAGGGTGTACCAAGCCAAGTCCTCCACCACCTTCTTTGTGAAATCAGTATTCTCAGTGTCTCTGTTCCAAGTAGCTGGCACATACACTCTTTGAGATTTTATTTTCACACACACACATACACACACACACACACACACACACACACACACACACACACACACACACACACACACACACACACACACACACACACACACACACACACACACACACACACACACCTGGGAAAGGCTGGCACAGACTTACTCACTCTACTACCCTTTGCCCAGACTATAAGGTAATTACACTGCCACCAGCCAGCTACTCTAAGGCTCTTACAAGGGTATCCAATTATACTGAGTGAAATTAATACTAATAACAATGGTAATGCTGACCAAACAGCAAGGCTTTCAGGAGCAGCCACAGTGTCACCAAATAAATATAAGTACTCTCAAAGGTTAAAATATTCTCTAAAAGACCAGCCACAGTGAAAAGTTTAAATATATTTTATAATAAATAATAAAAGAACATGAACTTACTGACTATCTATTTACAATAAACACCAGAGTTTCAATCACAGGGAATATTAAAAATAACACAGATGGAAAGGTTCACACCAATACAGAAAACAAAACTTAACTAATCTCATTATATTTTTCTGATTGATCTAAAGAATTACTGTCCCCTATTTCACTTACTAGAGCAAGGCAAGATGAAGTGGGTGAATGGTCCTTCTTTGTTAGGTTTCACAAACTGCTTTGAGACTTCTGTCTCATCTAGTATAAAAACATTATTTCAGTGCTGGATTACAGAATGATATCACATACATCCGGTCATCTGACTCTGGTTCCCACACTACCCCCTTTGCTAGAAACTGAGCCAGAATTTAGCACATGTGTGTTACCATACGTACAGATAGAGCTTTGCTGAGATGTGTTACAGCATCCAGAAGCTATAAAACCATTTCAAAACTTCCCCCCTTCCAGGGTAGCAGTTAGTTCACCCCTAAGGACAGTACAGTAGGATTTCTAGTCCTGGTTTTCACAGCCATTTTGTCTCTGACTGCAATCAGTACTGTTAGATAACAAGCTTTATGGCCTTGACCAGGTAATTTAATTTCAGATAATTGAGCGTCTACTGTGGAGACATGCGTGAATGGGCGTACCTTCGTTGAAGGTTGTGCATTAGGGCCGGCAACTCAGCACATAAAAATCAACTGCCAATCATTAGCAGACCGGAGTTCCGCTGTGGTGACCCCAAAAAGCCGAAAGACACAACAACAACAATAACTATTTTTCAAAGTTAGCTGGACTGAGATTAACCTCCTCTCTTCCAGTATCCTGTGTTACAATATATTCATTTCAATAGTTACAATACAGTCTGACATACAGGTGTATTTCTTTTCTGTCCAGCAGGACCTACTGTTGGTACATTTTTAACACAAGCAGCTTTACAAATATATTTTCAGCACAAGCATCTGTACAAATCAGTTTGATATACAAATGACATATAACTCTTTACAAAACTCCAGCTAGCTATGCTAGCATATGTTACACATCTACTGCCCTACTTCTCTTGGCATAGCTGGCAATACCTCCCATCATCACACTGGTAGTAAGATGAAACTGCTGCAAGTATGAAAGTAAAGCGATATAAACTGAAATCTGCTATGTACTGACTAAAAGTACAACACATTTCAATAAGCTGAGTCATTTATCTGAATAATAACTGTGCACAGTGCTTTCTTCAGCTATGTCCACACCTCAGAGGTAATACACTACAATATGCCAAACTAATTGTAAATGGAGCTACATATACAGAGACAGAAGATATAGCAAATCTACTTGGCCAACACATTTAGTTCAAATTTTACCCCCTCTCCCCAGTAACCCCCCCCCCCCCATAAAATACCCCCAGCTATCGCTAGGGAACACACTCCAAGACCAAGAACACTGCATCAATAGGCCTCAATAATTTCACTGGTTACCACAAAACATGATCTATCAGGACTAGCCTCCAGACATGCATCATGCCAAGTGAGTGGAGGACTGCAACTGTTACTCATCTGCACAAGGGTGAGCCATCTACAGACCTGGGTAACTGCAGACCTATAAGTCTGCTAGTCTCATATGCAAAGCTAAGAAAAAAAGTGTTCATAGAAGTAATGAACAATAGCATATGAAACCTTCGGTCACTAAAGCCAATCCAGTCTGGTTTCATCAAGGGCAGGTCATGCCTAATTAACCTAGTGGACTTTTTTGAGAAAGTCATCAAAGCAATGTATGAGGGGAAAACAGTACATATTTGTTTACTTTGACCTGGCCAAAGCATTTTAAAAAATACCCCACTTGGGCATTGTTGACAAACTTACAGAATTGGGTATAAACCCCTATATCACCTGCTGCATAGCCAGCTTGCTCACAGATAGGATCCAAAAAGTTAGGGTAGGGGAGTCTGCCTCCACAAAGAGGCCAGTCACAAGCAGAGTCCCTCAAAGTTCTGTGCTGGGGCTGCTCCTGTTTAACATCTATTTTTCTCTGAGGTCAAGGCCAATGTCAAGAGCCTCACACTCAGTGCCAAGAATTGAAAAGTATCCTTTGGGAAAAAGACTACCACAGGAAAACCACCACATTAGTAATGCACCATTAAGATTAGACCCAGTAGTCAGGGATTAGGAAATGCATGAAGACAGTAACCTGGCCTTTGACCATCATGTGTCTTTAGTGGTAAGGAAATCATCCTGTGTTGAGCAACTTATATGCAAAGGTAATCTATGTCCAAGGATGTCATTGTTCCACTGTACTCGGCCCTCATTAGACCAGTCATTGAATACAACACCCTCTTTGATATGTACCTGACCAGGCATATGCAACAACTGGAGCATCCACAGAGTTTCCTCTTAAACAACAAGTCCTGCACAGAATCCCTCAAAGCCCTTTCCTGGTACTCTGTATCCCACAGATTGCTGAGAGGAGATCTATGACTGGCCTACAAAGAATGTTCTGATCCTGCACTGATGAACCTGTTGCACATCCACAAAACAAATAGCATTAGAATTACCTAATTTAGGGACTTAAATGTTGCCTGCAACATAAATAGGACATGCTGGAGTGACAGATATGTGTCTCAGAGACTACCCCTTCTCATGAACAGGCTTGCCATCCATGCCAAGCAGAATTCCTCCTTAATCCAGTTCAAGTGTAACTTGGACAAGTGAATGGGGAATGAGACATTTACCCCTGGTCAGGCACCTATGTCTCTAATAGATAGAGGCAACCTTTAATGCATGACCATCCATGCTCAAGTCTACATATACCCCATGAAACCACCTTAGGGTATTAACCTGCTCAATACATTTGGGAAGCATAGCTTGGCTTAAAAAGGTTCCCCATGGGTTGTTAGTCTAGTAATCACCTATGAAGCTATGAAATGTATTTAATAAGATAGGTGATTGCTGACCAAAGACCATCTTTGGACATGCGTTATGTTTGGGCACCGGGTTGCTTGGAGAAACTGTTTTTCTTACTAATAAAAGTTTATGCTATGATTTATTTTCATTCACCTCCTAGTTTTTGCAATAAGTGGAGTCTTAACTTCATTTGTAAGCATATGAAAATGCCAGTCCGTATGCCAGACATGCTGTATTACACAGGAAAGGCTGCTACAGTTAAGCAGGAAAAAAAGTGCCATTGTACTTGACTTTGGTATGCAGTTCTGAATACTGCAGCTTTGAAATGTTGAATAAAAAGAGCAGGCAGATTGGAGATTCACAAAAATATAATTCAAGGCAAGAGACATAATTGATAGCTAAGAAACCTGAAGGAGGGGAACACATTCAAGCTGAATGGGAACAGTGACATTGATGACATGTTTGTGGACAACATGGACCTAAAATGCATACAGAAAGAGGTTTGTATCCGGAGGTCATGAAGGAGGACACAACATGAGGAAGCAAAGTAGCACTACATTGATTAAGAATAAGAACAATTTCAGGGGATCCTTCCTTCATTTCTTTTCTTGTCTTGTGTTGTCGTTCTTTTGTGCCCGGACCTTCATTGCTGATTTTTGTTCTTTCCTTCCCCTACAGATCTGTTCATTCTTCTCTTAAACGAGTAGCAGAATTGTACCATATCTCTCGCAATAGGCACACCCTCCATCTCAAAGGAGAGACTGTCCTTGGAGTGAGCACCCCCTCTTGAAAGGTGAGAGTCATGGAGAAGGGCCTCATATTTCAGCTGGGATGGGGATTTTATTGTGTGGTATTGAAAGGGGGAACCCTAACTGGACAGGTCCATGACATCATACACAGCATCGTATGCTATGTCAGCTCCTGCCCCCCCCTCCCCCACACACATACACACACAGACACACACTGTTCAGCAGTTGGCAGTAATCCTGGTATTACCCCTCAGTTTCCACTGGGGGTGCCTTAATCACAGGTAAAAGCCTAGTTACAATGGGCAGTGTGGCATTTACCACTTGTTTCCATCCTCCAGGCCTGTTTCTTACAGTTCCTGTACCAGTAATTGAATTGATGTCTTCTAGAACATAGGCAAGTCTGTATCCTTCTACCTCACAGAACTGGACTTGGTCCTTTTTTTCTACCAGAACTCTATACTCCATAGAATATGTGTGAAAAAAAGATACCCAAGAAATGCACATTCATTCAGGCATTATGGTCTCTTAGATGCAAGGTAGGAAGGAAGACTGACATCTGTCAGAGCTAAGAGAGGGCTGTAGTCTGGGAATCATTTATAATGTGAAGTCACATCACAATAGCTAGGATTTACAGACTTTATCTGCCAACATTCTCCTGCTTCGTTGTTAAACTTTGTCACAAGTAAATGATCCTTCTGAAATCAACAACATCTCTATCAGGGAGTTGAAAACAGTTACACACAGAGCTCTTAGGTAAAATATTAAGAGTATAAGCTGCAGAAAATGGGTGTTCCTTCATCCAGCCTTCTCCATTTTACTTTATGTTCATTGAAGCATTCATCCTTCCATGTGTGTTCCCTCCTGTATTGTTAATATCACTATCCCTATAATCCCTAAATATGTCAGCACTTTTTTTCTATCTTTCTTGTTTGAAAGCAGGATGAACAGGGCTGGGATACTCATGAAATTAAATATCGTTGCTTTGCATATAAGATAATTGTAGACTGTTACTAAGAAGGCTGAACATTAGCCTACAGTGTCCAAGTGCTTGACACAAGTGATAAAACATGTGCATGTCTGGCCATTCTGAGAGGTCAAATGAATAGCTGTGTGTGTGCATGAGCTTTTATTCATGTGCATTTTTATGTATTTGGTGGTTAGTCAAGGTTATGATGGAAGGGTGGAATTAGTTACCAGTGGGCACTTGTGAGGGGGTTAGCTTAAAACTTGTGGAAATGTGATAGAGGAATGTTTAGTGTACATGCTTGTGTGTGTGTGTGTTTGTAGGGATATGTTTCAGTGATGTATGTCCTTATATTGTGTCAAGGTGCTGTGGTGGGAGATTTATTTAGTACATTAACAGGTGAGACTCAGGAGGTCCTTGCTTATGGATAGGTGCATAAAGCATTCATTTTTGTTGTGTTATGACAGTTTTTTTAGGGAGATGAGTAGTGTTTTGACTGAAAGTCTGTTGTGGTCATGGTTTCTTTTTTTTCATTTTTAACTTTGTACCTTTTAAGTTCAGGTATATATACAACTATCTACTACCAATAGTTTCACCACAGGATTTACTGTCTTTAGTTGCCTAGACTTAAGAAAATTTTTTTTGTTTTTATTTTTCTCTTAGACCTCTAGTTATTTAATGCTATTTGCAACCTGTTGCTGTGATTTTAAGTGAGAAATTAATTTCTTGTATTGACTTAGTTGGCACCTTGCCTAGAAACTGCAATGGGTATGCGCTCAAAACATCTAATTATTCTAACTTCCCTTTTATATGTATCAATACCTTGATCCGATGTCTTGTAGAGCAGTGCAAACTGTCCGAACAGTGTTCAGCTTAACCCATCTCTCAAAAGCAGTATTTCTGGATGTTATTCCCTTACTATATCCTTTTAAGTGTGAGGAACCATTCTTATTTAAGAGCAGACAGTTTTGAAAATTTCCTCAGATGATATAATAAGCTATCATTAGAAGTACTATCTCCTACTCCTGTTACTATCTGTTGGTATGAATAATCCAAGCTTCTCTGTGTCTGGAGAAAACAGTATATTAATAAATAAGTCAGATTTCTGAATCCAGGGGTTATAGTTGAAGGTAATTTGGTATGATAAGGTTCTTTGAGACTTAGAAGGCTCAGCGGCGCTTTTGTCAAAGTCTTTGTTGAAAAATTACAACCTTTTTTTTATGTGAAAGAAACAAAGGTGCTATCTAATGTTAAAGCCAGTCACGTGACTGGGTCTGTCACTACAGTTGTTGTCAAACATTACTAATCATAAAAGAACAGTAATCCAGATAGTTGCAGTTTTGGTTTAAATTATTTAAAAACATGTTTAATGTAATCAGAATTCCCATACATTTAGTGACTGATTTTAGTAAAGTAAAGTAGTGTTTTCATTTGTTTTTAGCCTAGAGTTGTGAATACCATTGGGTTCAGCAGTGTTTACCTTTGTGCCACAGCAGTGGTGGAGAAGAAAATAAGTGTGAAATGTGTGGCAAATGGAAGACATCTGCAAGCTAAGACAAAGCCAGCTTACAGCATCCTGTTTCAAATCTGACTTCCTAGCTGTGCCCAGCTGTGTAATTTAAGCACAGCATTAGGAATCTGTTGACTTAATGTCTGGAACTTTAATTTACTGAGAATTTCTTGGGCTTTCACTGCCAGACTTGGGGGACATATTTAGGAATGATTAGCACAGAACTATCCTTTGTTGGATCCCATGATGAAAATAAATAAGCATACCTTTCAACCTCTTAGCTCTAGAAATCTGGATGAAGCCTAAAATAATGGGAGAGGGACAAAGGCCCAAAAATAGGGGCAGATTTTAAATATAGCTGTTATTAACTTAGAAAGTTGCTAGAATAACAGGATTTGAGTTAGCATTCATTTTCTGAAGGATATCAAGTCTGAAACTCATATGTATGTCATTATTTAGTGACTTCAATCCCCAGTGGTTTGCCAGAAAACCACAAATTTTAGGATGGAGAGGCCAAAAATATGAGGCACAAATTTTGACATTCTATGAAAATTTGAACAGCTGAGAACTATGTAAATAAGTACTAAAGTTAATGAAATAAATACCTCAGAAAAACTGTCAACACTGTAGTTGTATATACATGTGTGTGTGTGTGTGTGTGTGTGTGTGTGTGTGTGTGTGTGTGTGTGTGTGTGTGTGTGTGTGTGTGTGTGTATATATATATATATATATATATATATATATATATATATATGTGTGTGTGTGTGTGTGTGTATGTATAAAAAACACACCACTGTAGTTGTATATACATATATATATATATATATATATATATATATATATATATATATATATATATAAACACACTATATTTGTGATATATAATGATGAGAAGGTGTGTACTAAGCCATTTCTTAACTTGATTTTTCATCAAGTTGCAGTTTGTTATGATTTGCTGATATCTTGATATTTACGTATCCTAGGACAGAGAGAGGCAGTAAGTATCTGCTGCTAGATTCTACTTTAAATGGTGCTTATTATTCCAGTTAGAAGACAAAGAGACAGATATAGCTTGGAAACCTGTATGCTGTCTGTTAAACCATTTTAGGTGGCAAGGAACAATAGTTCAGCAAACATGATTCATCTCTTTCCAGGCAGCTGAAATATTCTTATTGGAAGCCTGTTTGTTTGCTATGCCTCTCCTTAATAATAGTCATGGTGTACAAGTCATGAGTTAGATCACTTTGTACATCCAAACCTGCCTATACAAAAAGAATTACCAATAGTTGTGAAATATGGCCTTTCAGGCTGTGTCCATGTGTAACATGTTAGAAGTTTTGTGTTTCCACTGCTAGTGTTAATCACTAGGGCATTTTTGCTTGCAGAGTGGTAGAGATTGCAAGAGCTGCAGGTGGTTTTGTTGGGGTGGGGGTGGGTGCTTCCACTTAACCACCAGAAACAATGATAAGAAAGGCAGAGGCTTCTCCCTTACCAATGGTCAGGCCTGATTTAGAAACATTTCTGACTAAGACCTGAAGAAACTACATCCTGCTTGAGTGTACAGCACAGCATCAGAATGGAACTGTGTCAGCCAGAGCCAGCGTGCACATTCCTCAGAGTTAGTTCTTAATCACATGAAATGCCATGCACTGAGCCTAAAGATTGTGATAAAAGAAAGGTTTTATGGACCTGGGATGTAAACCTGCCTTCATCAAAGCTGGAACCCTGTCAGTACAAAAATACAGGGAAGTAAGGGGGTTCAGACTTCACCATCCTCACTGTTCTCAGACAAAATACTTAAAACTGATTGCATGAATGCAGACCATGAGGTGCAGAACAAACAAAGTTGTTTCAACATTTCTGGCTGATGTCTGAATCCTAGTAAAATGAGTTATCTGGACTTCTTTATTACATTACTGACTGTACGATACTCCCTTGGTGAATTGTACAAAAACTGCTGCCATGATAACTGGCATACATGATCAATTAAAATTCCAGAAGTTTAGGGATTCTGTGTTTGCTTGGTCAGCTAGTAACTAAATTCAGTGTAATAAAAAATGCATTGTTTTGCATATGTTGTTAAATAATAAAGAGTAGGTACTGTTATTGTGTTATTAACCAGCTGTTGTCAATTGCTGACCATTACAGGGACCTTGGCATCTGAATGGATTGAAAGTTTGAATTCAGCATCAATCCTCAGTTAGTAGCAAGAAAACGGACCTCCACAATACAAGTTATTCTGAGAACTTTTATATCCACAAATCATGAAGTCATGATGCCATTATATAAGTCCCTGATAAGAGTACAAGTAAGAACGTCAGTGCTTTTTGTACTTACAGTATCAGTGACACACAAAGGTGAGAAGAAATTCAAAAACACTTTACCAGAAGCATTCCAGATGTGAAATTAATGCCATAAACACTCAAAGGTTCGCTTGAAGTTCCAAATGAGAGAAAAAGACCAAAATGCAAGTGAAAATTCCAAAAGTTTAATCCAGGGGTGAACACGTAGCCCCCATGGCCACCCCCTTCTCTTGCTTGTAAAATTCACCCTGAAAATACATATAATTATTCTTGAGTATAACCTCCATAAATAATAGGCAGTTTCTGAATTCATCTGCCGAAAAATTACCATTTTCTCTCATACTTTGTTCAAGCCATAAGAGCCCGATATCATGTGGTATTGACCCAAATAAATCAATGATATCAAGGGTAATAAAAATAATATTATTGAAAAAAAGGTTGGTCTTCACTTGTCTGAGGAAATCCCAAGAATCCATTACCACATTGACACCCTTGTTGCATAATCTTTTTAATTTAACGTCAACATATTTGACTAGGGAAGTGGTAGTAGAACCTTCAGATGAGACAATAAGACGTAATGGTGGGTCGTTGGAATCCTTATGAACCTTGGGAATACCAATTACAGAGAGCACCCTAGGATTTTTATTTATCAAGAAATTATATGTATCAACATCAATAGAATTTTCCAGCAATAAATCATTAAGTATTAAGTTTATCTTAGCTTTGGAAATATTGACTTCATTAATTGAAGCTCTAGAATACTTCAAGGTGTCCTGTAAAGTTTCCTTCATCTTAGATTCATAAGTTATGGCATCCATTAAAACAGTACCGCCCCCCCTTATCTGGTTGCATAATTCTAATGTTTTTGTTGTTCTTTAAGGAATACAGTAAGTTGTTCTCATTCCTAGAGAGGTTAGAATAAACTTTGTGTGTGTTGATTGTATTTCTAATTTCACTTTCCATCACCTTCTCTAAATTTTTTAACTGTGGGTGAAGAGGGGGGTTAAAAACACTTTTTTCTTAAGTTGGGAGGGAGTGTAAATATTGGGACTGGAATTGTGAAACAAGAGTCCCAAATTTTGTTTTCGTAGAAACAATTTTAGGTCAACTATTGCCCTGGGGATACTAGCCTTCCTCAAAGGAATGTATTTGAAACCCTTTGTGAAAAGCTGAAAGTAATCTAGGGAAATGTCCAACGAACTATAGTTAAGAATTTTATATTGATAAATTCAAAAATGTTACCACACTGTTTTATTTGTGTGTCTATTAAGTTTGTCTTCAGTAATTCCTTCTGTAATAATTGTGGGGGTAATTGTAATGAACTGGATTCCGGTTGCGAATCCGGTTGGATCTGTGAAGGGGGGGAAATTGTTCTAAAGGAATATCACAAAAAGAACCATCCACATTGTTATTCTCTACCACTGTTTCCCTATCCTGACCTATATCAAGGTTGTCATTGTCTTGTCCCACAAACTCATCTCTGTAAACCTTGAATGGTCTGGGTTTGGGGTATGCAGTCCCTAGCCTATATTCCTTTATATCTCTCTCCAATTTGTTGGCTTTCCTTTTCATGTTGTTTATACAGTCCTTTTCAATATGTGAAAAAATATTATAATAATTAGTTTTCTCAGAATCCACGGTAAACATCAAATCATTAATAATGTTGACATTAATTGAATTCATTTTAGAAATAAGGGATGCCCTAATTCTGTCATTTTCTGCTATGATGGCTTTTACCATATCCAAACCGCATCTATTGAAAATTTCTATCAGCTCTTTGTGAAAAACAGAACCTAATTCAACTCTATTGGGGTATTTACAAACACGTAATCCCTTTGGTACAATACCCTTGTCTAAACATTCTTGTAAAAAAGCAGTATCACAACCCAATCTTTTGTATTTATCTAAATAAAAATACAGTGTGTCGAGATTTTCTCTATAGGTTTTAACATCTGATTCAGCGTTATTAGAATCAGGGGCTGCTGAATTCAAAGAAAATTATTTGTCCAAAAAACTGTTAAAATCTATAACTTTGGACTGGTTTGAAAAGTCACCTTGTACTCGTGGTGTACGCTGTTCGCGTTGTAAGCGTTGTTCCTTGGGAGCCCCAGGCATTCCGATGTATCTTTCTCTCTTATCCTCAGAATTACAACGCAATAGTTGTGGTAAGTCATTGAAATCTATGTCTGGTTGTTGCGAAGTTGACGGACCGGCTTCAACGTCATTAATCCACGGTGTAGAACCAGGAAGTAACTGCTCCAGTTGTGAGCGGTTACTCAATGCTGGTAATGCTCGACCTGTTGCTAGGGAGACGATAGAAACACATGCTGGTGTCAATAGTTCCACTAGCTGGGAAAGTTGACCAATTACTTTCCTAAGCTCGCCTTTTTCATTGTAGGTTGAATCATTGCTGGTCTCCGCTCCAGGAACCTCGGCCATCTCGTAACTGAACCAAAAACCAAACACAAGGAGATGTAAGCGAACAAGCTTAACCAAAAACACTCAAAGGTTCGCTTGAAGTTCCAAATGAGAGAAAAAGACCAAAATGCAAGTGAAAATTCCAAAAGTTTAATCCAGGGGTGAACACTTAGCCCCCATGGCCACCCCCTTCTCTTGCTTGTAAAATTCACCCTGAAAATACATATAATTATTCTTGAGTATAACCTCCATAAATAATAGGCAGTTTCTGAATTCATCTGCCGAAAAATTACCATTTTCTCTCATACTTTGTTCAATCCATAAGAGCCCGATATCATGTGGTATTGACCCAAATAAATCAATGATATCAAGGGTAATAAAATAATATTATTGAAAAAAAGGTTGGTCTTCACTTGTCTGAGGAAATCCCAAGAATCCATTACCACATTGACACCCTTGTTGCATAATCTTTTTAATTTAACGTCAACATATTTGGCTAGGGAAGTGGTAATAGAACCTTCAGATGAGACAATAAGACGTAATGGTGGGTCGTTGGAATCCTTATGAACCTTGGGAATACCAAATACAGAGGGCACCCTAGGATTTTTATTTATCAAGAAATTATATGTATCAACATCAATAGAATTTTCCAACAATAAATCATTAAGTATTAAGTTTATCTTAGCTTGCCATACTCAGGAAGGCTGTCTCATCTTGGGTTATGGGGTATATAGGATCATAGGAAGTTACTAAGCTATTGGCCTCGAGGCTCTTATAAGCCTAGCCAAGAGTTTAGCCCATGTTTAGACAAATCAGCACCCAATACCCCTGTCCAGCAGGGACTCAGGTGGAATCCCAGGGATGTATTTTCTATTTCCCATCCAGTTATCCAGGTTGTGCTTAAAAATACATAAAGAGGTACTCTGCTTGATGTGGAGAAGGAGTTTATTCCACAGATGGGGGAGTCTCTGGGACACAAAATATGTCACAGAGGAAAGGGTGGCTCATTTTCGGCTATGGGGTGTATATCACAGACTGTTGGGAAGGGATGTAATCTAAGCACGTAAACGTTCTAAGGATGAATCTCTTTATGTCACCTGTGGGTTAAAACTTAGTACAAACTATTTCCCTATTAGAAATAGGAAGTATAATACCATTTTTAAAGAAAGTTTTCATGAACAATAGAGTGGTTTTTGTGGAATAAATTGACACATTGAAAGAAAACAAGCTAACACTTTATGCTATTTCAAAATACAGATTGATTCAGTGTTTGGAAAGTCTGGTTTCTGTGATTCACTGTTTGGTGATATCTTGTTTAGTAGGTGTGTTTATAGCTCACTTGGAGCAGGATATAGAATCCATGACAAAATTGTATAACATACTTGAAACTGTTTAACCCTGAACATTGAAACACTAAAGGTGGAGGAGTGTCCATATTCACCAAGGATATTCATACCTTCAGGCTAGTTGCCCAACACAATGCATCTGAAATTCTCCAGGTGCAACTAACACTAGGTAAGACTGCAATCCAAATTGGAGCTTGCTACAGATACCCCACCATACCCCAAGATTCTCACTACACCTTCCTAAACATACTGGGAAATATTATGATACAACCAAACACCCTAATACTAGGTGATTTCAACTACCCTGCAATTGGGAAAACTACTCGAGTACCAACTCCTTTTCCCAACGGTTCTTAGAATTCATAAATTCCAATGCCCTGGATCAACTAATCCATTGTCCCACCAGGGGCTCCAATATCCTAGACCTGGTCATTAACAACATGGGAGATAGATGCTCCACACCAGTGGTCACCCCCTCATTGGTCAGGTCTGACCATAAGCAAATCACCCTTGACATCCACATCCCACCCCCCAGTAAGGAAACCTCCTTAAAAAACTTCTCCAAAGCCAACTTCACAACACCCAAGCAGACGGGATCTGGAAGTTCGACTGCAGAATCCTACACTAAGGCACTGTACAAGCACATCCACTCATACATGAATCATACCATCCCAAATAGAACCAAGATGCTCTTCTCCAAAAAAAGGAAGCCAATCTGGTGGACCCCTGCTATAAACAAACTATACAACAGAAGGAAGAAACTGTTGCAGAAAAGAGGAAAATCCCAGGATGCAAAAAACTCCCTCACCAGCCTCAGTAAGAAGCTGAGATCCCTCATAAAATCCTCAAAAGCTAGTTACGAAAATAAAATTGCCAAAGATTCCAAAGACAACCACAAGGCATTCTATAGTTATGTCGAGAATCTAAATGGCAATGCTCAGATCTGCTCTGAACTACAGCGGAATGGCATTAAATATACTGATCCCAAGGATATTGCCAATATCCTGGCAGATCGATTTAGTGTCAACTTCACTCCCCTTTCACCCCCTAAAGGGCCCATCTCAATACCAAAAGATTGCCAAATTCCGATAATCACAGCCACACAGGTAGAAACAGCACTCTCCAAAGCTAAGAATACAGCATGCATAGGACCAGATGACATCCCAGGCTGTGTACTACATGAACTACAAAATGAACTCGCATCCCACCTAAGTGTCATGTTTAATCATAGCCTCATCTCAGGCTTCGTGCCCACTGAGTGGAGCACAGCTACAGTTATCTCGCTCCACAAGGGAGGATCCACCTTGGATCCCAGGAACTACCACCCCATCAGTCTGATAAGCCTGATCTGCAAGGGCATGGAAGGCATTATCATGGAACTTATAAACAAAGACATTGGCAACCTCCAGACACTGGACCCCACCCAGTTTGGGTTTTTGAAGGGCTGATCTTGTCTCCTGGATCTGATTGACATCTTCGAGTCGGTCTCCAGAGCTGTGGATGAGGGTAAGGAGGTCCACACAG
The DNA here is from genome assembly GCF_019279795.1 of Protopterus annectens. Lineage (NCBI taxonomy): Eukaryota > Metazoa > Chordata > Ceratodontiformes > Protopteridae > Protopterus > Protopterus annectens. Next base: position 312,692,637 of record NC_056728.1, read on the forward strand.
CCTATCTGGACCTCGCCAAGGCCTTCAACACCATCCTCCACTCTGGAATCACAGACAAACTTACTAAGCTGGGCATAAATCCCTATGTCACTCGATGGGTTGCCAACTGGCTTACTGACTGAACCCAGACTGTAAAAGTAGCCGACTCCAAATCCAGCTCCAGACAAGTGACAAGTGGAGTACCTCAGGGTTCAGTCCTGGGACCACTCTTGTTTGGCATCTACTTCTCTGAAGTACAGGCCAAAACTAAGGGACTCTGACTAACAAAGTTTGCAGATGACTGCAAACTGGAAGCCATTATTGAATCCCCAAATGATGTGGCTATTCTACAAAAGGGCCTTACAGAAACAGATGCCTGGTGCCAGAGCCATGGGCTCAAGCTTAATGCCAAGAAATGTATAGTCATCCCCTTTGGAAAAAAAACATGTACCCATGAACTACCACATAGGTGGCAGGACAGTAAACATCGAAAGTGTGATGAGAGACTTTGGGACACAAGTGGACAGTGGTCTCACTTTCGATAACCACATCGCCACAACAGTCAGGAAATCCTTCTACGTGGCACACCTCATCACTAAGGGCTTTTCATCCAGAAAAAAGGAGGTCATTGTCCCACTGTACTCATCCCTCATTAAACCCATTATAGAGTAAAATGCCCCATTTGGTATGTACCTCACAAGACATCTACAACAGCTGGAAAGGCCACAGAAATACCTCACTAAAAGAATCACAGGCCTAAAGCAGATGCCATATGCTGACCGTCTAAAAAAACTCCAGCTATACTCTGTGGCATATCGTCTACTCAGAGGTGATCTCTGCTTAACATACAAGGCCATGTCAAACTCTGAGCTGTTGGACATGCAACACTTAAAGAAATCCCAATCCCTCAGAGCCACACACTCCAGGGATCTAAACCTTATCATCACAATGAACAAAACATGCTGGAGGGATAGGTTCCTGACCCAGAGGCTCCCCATACTCTGGAATAGGCTGCCCATACATGTCAAGCAGAGCACCTCATTGGCCGTCTTCAAAAGGAACCTTGATGATTGGATGGGAGATAGGAAATTCACCCCGGGGAATCATGTCAGTCACCCTGCTAGACAGGGGCCCAGAGAAGTAAATATTGTGGGAAAAAATTTCCAGGGAATTGTTATGGCTAGGCTTGCCGATAGCCTAGTACTAACCTATGAACCTATAACATCATAACATTGTAATGAGGCCATCTTTACCAAATTTACTGGCATCGGTCATACCTTCTCACCTTTTCCATTTAATCTTTCCTTAGAATGTCCAAATTAAAATGAAATTCAGCCTCTGATCTTTACCTTGTGGGCCAGGTCATAGCTAAAAATGGTCCATGGACTAGCCTACTTAGCCAATTAACGAATTCTAAATAACCAGATGTGTGTTATGTTCCAGTTGAAAACATCAAGTATATGAGGTTGCATGGCTGATGTTCTGCATCACACTGAAAATGCATAAAATAGTCCTTCCTCACACCTTTACTGATGTGAGCCCTTTTAGTCAAATGCCCAATTATAAATTAAATACTAATATGATGGATATTGTTTCTCTTTGCTTATGCATTTGTTGTCATTCATGGATGAGGTGGATAAGTGTTTTAAAGCAAGCCTAAAATATATAGGTAATTAGCTTGTCACAAGAGGCTTTCAGGTGTGAACATTAATCCAGGGTAAAATTCCTTTAAGCTATTGAAAATGGCTTTCACAGGTGGTGCAAACACAGTTTTAACCTATGGACTGGAAAGAGCATTGTAAAAAATGTTATTGTGTCCATTTATTGCACCTCTGTTATTGGCTTGGATTTTCCTGACACTTTCGTGGTTCACATCATGGAAAATACTGTGAAAAACCTTGTACTACAAACACAGTACAACTTTGCTAAAGCTATCATGTCAAAGCTTCTCAGGCACAAGAAGAGTCCAGTTCTTTTTTTTTTTATTTTTCAGTTCTGCAACCTTGAGACTTATGCTGATAAAACAATGGGTATGTTTACTGCTTCCTAACCTGTTGGGTACCACATTATGTCTCTCTCATTGGCTCCATGTAGAATAAATCTTGCTGGTCATTTAAGTTGTGCTGTTCCCAAGCTATACCTTATTACCTCAAATTTGTACCTTGATACAGCTGAGAGATGCCTTTGCTAGTTACATAATTACTAAATAGTTTCAACTGAAAAAGAAGTTTGGAAACTGGGATATTGTTGACCACTTCCCACCACTTTATGGGAATTTTTATGTACTAAATGGGGGACACAGGATGCAGAAGGCAAATTGATACACTTCTTCTCACTTCAGACTCATTTTGTGACACTTTGTGTGGCATATCGTGTAAAACTGTAAACAAGTAGTTAAGGACTAACCTAGTAATTTTAGTTAAACTGAAGCATAGTATATATATATATATATATATATATATATATATATATATATATATATATATATATATATATATATATATATATTTATATGTATATATATATATATATATGTGTGTGTGTGTATGTATATATATATATATATATATATATATATATATATATATATATATGTGTGTGTGTGTGTGTCTGTATATTTTTTTTTTGAAAGTGATGCTTTCATAGTTTGACTTTTAAAGATTAAATCTGTGTTTGCCCAAACCTTACTTGGATAGAAGGAAGTTTCTCTGTTCACCTGTGAGAGAGGGGAGCTTTGAGCAGCCTATCTGTCCATGGAGGAGTGGCATCTGCCCAGAAATTAGTAGTTTATTGGCCATTTTGGGCTAATTTCTATCTCTTTCATTTCCCTGCTATAAAACCCACATTTGTGAGGTTTTTGTGCTTGTATACAGCTCAGCAAGCTCCTGCCTGGTGCCCTGCAGAGTTCTACAGCAGCAGAGAAGCAAAAGAGAGACTTTGGAGTAATTATCATTTTTCTGCATTTTCTTGCTGCCTTTAGCTAATTCCGCCTAAAATGCCGATTTTTTTTTTTTTTTAGAGTTTCTGTGATTTAAAAAGCTTTTTTCAGCTACATTTTGCACTTATTTTACTGCCTGCACTTTAACAAAGTCATTTTTGTTTTTAAATTACCTGTTTAACTGTTGTAGGCTATACACTCAAGTGTGATAGCCATTTCTGTGCATTTAAAGTTTTTTTTTGATTTTATCTGCTTTATTTTCTGAAAAAAAAAATACTTGTTTTCCTGCCTTTCTAAGCTAATATAGTCCAGCTTTCAGGTTAGTGCTGAATTCAGGCCTGTGTTACAAGTTTCTGTGTTTGCCCATACCTTACTTAGATTTAAGGAAGTTTCTCTGCTCACCTGTGAGAGAGGGTAGCATTGAGCAGCCTGTCTGTCCCTGGAGGAGTGGTTTCTGTCCAGAAATTAGTAGTTTATTGGTCATTTTTGGGCTAATTTCTATCTCTTTCATTTCCCTGCTATAAAACCCGCATTTGCGCAGTTTTGTGCACCGGCAGCGCCGGTTAGCTCGGGTATAACTATTTCAGGCTCCACAAAGTCTTCTCTTCAATTTTTCCCTTGGAACTAGACTAGACTTTCAACTTAAGGACTCAAACCATTCACTTCTCAGCCCGGGACTTGCTCAAAACTCATAGCAAGCACTAATAAACCTTAGCACTAGACCCCCCTGTACTGTAGAGAAGGACAAGGCTCTCTGTTCGACCTTACCAGCCAATCAGTAAAACAGTTCACTGTACCTATCCAGGCATGTCCAAAGGGCAGTTTCAGGTGTAGTCTCTGGTCCAACTGGTGACTCTAGGCATTTTGAGGCAATGTTACAACTGCCTCATGTACACAGGCAACCCTCTCCTCTTACCACCAAACACTAATACATGCGAGAGATGCAATTATGCAGCCAAACTGGAAGCTAAACTCTCTTAACCCAAGACTGGACCAGACATTCAAGAGGAGAAGGGATCTATGTGCATCACACCACCAGTCTCACACAGACCTATGAAACCAGCACTGGCAAAAAACACACATAAATACACAAAAACATACTTGGAGGCTCTAAATAAAAATCTGCAAAAGCAACAGAGATCGCCAAAGCAGACATCCAAGCAAGTAACCTCCACCCCCCCAACACAAACCATGAAACACATACTTCACAAAACCAGTATGCCATGCAATCACAGCCCTTAAGGCACAATAAAATACCCAACACACTAGTAATAGGTGACTCTATAGTCAGGCACACTGACATCCCACTCACTAGGCTGAACAAGGAGAAGGTTACTGTTAGCTGCCTGTCGGGTGCCAGGATCCGCCACATAACACAAGCGCTCAGGTCACTCCAGAACATGTACAAATACGACTCTGTCATTGTCCATGTTGGTGTGAGTGACCTGAGCCGTACCTCCCTGGATTACATGAAAAGAGACATGGAAGAGCTCTATGATCACATAGCCCAGGCCGATATGACCCTGACCTTGAGTAGCATCTTGCCCTCACCAAGAATGATACCACGGTATAAAGAAAAATGATCAATTTCAACAATTTGCTAAGCTTCTGGTGTCATTCAAAGGGGATCCAGTGTCTGTCAGCCTGGGATGACATGCTCAACAAGCCACGCTGCTTCACTAGAGACGCCTTGCACCTGTCACCCTTAGGCTTTTGAATACTGGCCAAGGCTCTTGCCACCCCCATAGTGCCTTTTTTAAGCAAGGCTCAATAGACAAACCCACCACCACAAGTAACAAAAAACTGAGGGTATTGTTGCTCAATGCCAGAAGTCTAAACCTCAAAATGCACCCACTCGAGCCACTTCTCAGGATGGAGAAAATCGATATGTGCAGTAACAGAAACCTGGTTTAAGGCTCCAGAGAGCCCCCTAGCACTACCAGGCTACAGCTCATACCATACATTTCGGCCACAAAACCCAGACCGAAATACAAAAGGTGGGGGCGTATCCATATTCATCAAGGATACCCACACCTCCAGGTTAGTAGCACAGCACAATGCTTCAGAGATCATCCATGTCCAACTAACAACGGGCAAAACTGCAATTCAAATTGTAGATCGCTACAGATCACCCACCATGTCCCAGGACCCCCATTCCACATTTATGGAAACACTGGGAAACATAAGCGTCCTACCAAACACCCTGATATTGGGGGATTTCAATTACCCAAACATTAACTGGGAGAACTACTCAAGTACTAACTCCCTTGCCCAACATTTCCTAGAATTTATAAACTCAAACTCCCTGGATCAACTGGTCAACATCCCCACCAGAGGTGACAACATATTGGACCTGGTCATCACCAACATGGGCGACCAGTGTTCCACACTGGAGGTCAACACTTGGCTGGTTAGATCTGACCATAAACTAATCACTCTGGATATCTACATTCCGCCCCCACCCCTGGTCAAAGAAACCACTGTGAAAAACTTTTCAAAAGCAAACTTCACGTTACTTAAAACTGAGGTGGAAAGTTTCAAGGCCTCCATGCTAAAGGATAAGGCTGCCCAAGCTGCAAAATCCTTTACTAATGCACTCTACGGGTACCTACAAGAATGCATGGATGCTCTCCCAAACAAAACCAAGACTCACTCCTCCAAGAAAAGGAAACCAGTCTGGTGGACCCCTGCCATAAACAAGCTATACAATAGAAGGAGGAAACTAGTACCGAAAAGAGTAAAATCCCAAGAAGGTAAGACCTCCCTGATCAGTATCAGCAAGAAACTATGATCACTCATAAAATCATCCAAGGCTAGCTTCAAAAGAAAAATTGCCAAGGACTCCAAAGATAACCACAAGGCATTCTTTAGCTATGTCAAGAATCTAAGTGGCAATCCTCAGATCTGCTCGGAGTTCGTGCAGAATGGCACAAAATACACTGAACCAACCGATATTGCCAACATCCTGACAGACAGGTTCAGTGCAAACTTCACCCACTCTCACCCCCAAAAGGGCCCATAACCATATCAGAAGAATGTAGTGCCCCTGAAATCACAATCACTCAGGTTAAAACAGCCCTCTCCAAAGCCAAAAACACAGCATCAATGGGACCAGACTGTGTCCCAGGCTGTGTCCTACACAAGGTCAAAGATGAACTAACCCCTCACCTAAATACACTGTTCAAACTCAGCCTCTCCACAGGCTACATGCCCATAGAGTGGTGCACAGCAGTGATTATTCCACTCCACAAAGGTGGAGCCACAACAGACCCTGGGAACTATCACCCTATAAGCCTGACTAGCTTGGTCTACAAGGCTATGGAGCGCATCCTCATGGATCTAATTAACAGAGACATTGGGAACCTCCAAACACTGGACCCTATCCAGTTCGGCTTTGTTAAGGGCAGATCATCCCTCTAAACCTGGTGGACTTCTTTGAGACAGTTATCAAGGCTATAGATGAGGGAAAGGTGGTCCACACAGCCTACCTAGACCTTGCAAAGGCCTTTGACAAAATTCCCCATTCTGGTATTATAGACAAGCTCACCAGCCTGAACATAAACCCCTACATCACGCAATGGGTTGCCAACTGGCTCACAGACAGAACCCACATGGTAAGAGTTGCAGGAGCTAGGTCTAACTCTAAACCGGTTACAAGTGGCATTCCCCAGGGCTCAGTCCTAGGACCCCTCCTGCTCGGCATATACTTCTCAGAGGTACAGGCAAACACAGGAGGTCTATGGCTGACCAAGTTAACAGACGACTGCAAACTAGGGGCTATATTTGACTCTCTGGCTGACGCAAACATCCTCCAAAAGGGTCTCACTAAGACAGATAACTGGTGCCAAAACCATGGCCTCACGCTAAATGCCAAAAAGTGCATAGTCATCCCCTTTTGAAAAAACTAAGTACCCACAAACTACCACATAGGTGGTAACCCCCTAAATACGGAAGACGTAATAAGGGATCTGGGGACCCAAGTAGATGGTAATCTCTCCTTTGATAATCACATTGCCAAAGTGGTTAGAAAATCCTTCTATGTGGCCCACCTAATCACAAAAGGGTTTGCATCCAGATCAAAAGAGGTCATTGTGCCCCTCTACGCATCACTCATCAGACCCGTCATAGAGTACAACGCCCCATTTGGGATGTACCTTACAAGACACCTGCAACAGCTGAAAAGACCACAGAAGTACCTCACCAAGAGGATCACTGGCCTCAAGCAGATGCCCTATGCAGCTCGACTGAAGAAACTCCAGCTGTACTTGGTTGCATACCGCCTACTCAGAAGTGATCTTTGCCTGACATACAAGGCCATGTCCAACCCAGAATTGATGGACATGGTCCATCTAAAGAAAACCATATCCCCTCGAGCCACACGTTCTAGGGATCTAAACCTCACCACAACAATAAATAAGATGTGCTGGAGGGATAGATTCCTGTCCCAGAGACTTCCCATGCTCTAGAACAAGATTCCAATCTACATTAGGCAGAGCTCCTCGCTAACACTCTTCAAAAGAAACCTCGACGAGTGGATGGGAAATAGAAAGTTTACCCCGGGGATCACTTCAATGGCTCTGCTGGACAGAGGCACAGGGGAACAAATCTAAGGGGGCGGCGAAAGCCAACACAATTCCAGCTAGGCTTATAAATGCCTTTGGGCAGATAGCCTAGTACCTAACTATGAACCTGTAATGGTTACCTACGTTTTTCACCATGTAGTACTGTAATCCTGGCAATGGTTAGGATGCGTAGAACTCTACCATTTGTGTTTTAGTTTGCTGAGATTAGTTTCATTCTACAATTCACCAGAAGAGTAACCGCATGATCTACATAACTTTGTACATTTTGACAACTCAGCTGCATGTTTTACTGGAAAGAAAATTACATTTTGTACAACATTTTTTTTTTCTGAAACAGGAAGTAATTTTACTTTATCTCAATACAGCCATCCTACAGTGGTTAGCAAGAGTTTAATTCTTCTTGAATTGTTATGAGCCACAAATATTGCATTGTCATAATAAAAGACCATTACACTTGGAATAATTGGTTATAGGTTGTTAAATGTGTACTTTTTAATATGCTCTTTTTAGTGTTCAGTTCTAGAGACAATTTATGCGAATCAGTCCCTTTTCACTGAAACACAGTCTGAGAAACCTGAGATTGGCACATTTTACATGTGGAGGGCTATGCCCACTGCTACCCCTTTACCTCATGTTACTAACTCCACAGCTGTAGCAAAATCTTGAGGTAAGTGTTAAAATAATTACTTAGGTTTGGATTACAATTCAATGAAAAGAGACTTGATTATACAACAGACTCCTTTCAAAATACGGGGCATGGTCTCTAACTCAAATAGTCATAAGGGCTATATTAGGATTATTACCTTCAGCTGAGAGCCGAGATCTCCAAACTTGAAAGAAAGGCAGTCATTAAAGCCAGGAATGCAGTGTAGTAACTCCCTTCACCCATAATTATGCTAGTCTGTAGGTGTTTAAGGCCTGAGGGCAGTGAGTTTCTGATCCTTGATTATTGGGGAATCATTTGACTGTTATAAATGTGTTCACACACAAAGATTGAATAAATTGGCTGTCATTATAGCTCATGACTGGATTATTCTGAGGGATTGGGTTGATTGCTGGAGAATACACTTTGTTGCTAAATGAACAGTGAATTGGGTAAAGATGAGTCCAGGTCATGAACAAAGCAAGATATGGTTTGGCAGTAGAGGAAGAGGAAGGAAATACAGACACTATGAGTGAAGAAGAACAAAGAAAAAGATGAAGGACATAGTTTAGAATTTAAGGAGGAATTTAAGGAGGAAAAGACTGCAGGACGGAGAAGGGAAAAAAAGGAGGTGCTAAGTAAAGGATTTAAAGGCTTAGACATAGCACTGATTGGCACTGCTCCAAGAGATATATGAATGCTACGATGGTGGGTAAGGAAGAGTGATTTATGTCTGTAAACTTGCTACAGACAGTAGGCAGACAGTGTTGGAACTTATTGTTTTAAGATAGGAAAAGAATGTGAGGAATAGAAACATGGAAAATGTCCACAATTATTGGAACAAATGACAGTTTAAGGGTGAGGATAAGGGGAATGTCTGAAGAAGGATGCTTGATTATAGGGAATAATAAGACATGCAGACAATTACTTCTGTGTAGATAATCCAGAAAGGAAATAGTAATTCGCAAATGGATAATAATTATGTGGGAACTGGTCAGAAAGCAATTAAGCAATGCTCAGAAAACCTGAAATTTAAAGTAAGGCAGGGAACTCTGATTTCTTTGGCATAAGGAAAGACTTCTCTTGGAGTTGGTGAGGAAAAAAAGTAATACTCAGATAGCCTGAAAAATATAATAAATTAAGAACTATGACATCTTAAGAGGTGCATAATATGCAGTAAACCAACATTTTTAGTAGGATGGATACATGAACCATAACAGTGCTCTGACATTACGCAACTACTCTGTATTCTTGAATTGTACTATAAGTAATGCAAATAATACAGGAATGTAATACTATTCATAAGGCAAGTGAATCTTTCACTACAAGTACAACTCTGTTTTTGGATGATACAGAAGAAATTATAATACTGAGATATTCAACCCTTACTGCCCACCACCAAACTTGTTCCACTAGCAACAACATTTAATATAATGTATCCCTTACAGAAAATTTCTGACAATTTTTTTTCTAATTCAGATTTAGTTTTTGCTCTTATATTAATCCTCCATTACATCTGGTCCTCATCTCACTAGTACCACACCGCCATCTCCACCTCTTCCACCCACCTTTTTGTTTTCTCCTGTCTACCTGATGAATCTGGGCATCTTGGGGCAATGCAGCAATTGCCTCATGTACACAGGCAAGCCTCTCCTACCACCCAACACTACAACCTGTGAGAGATGCACTTATATAGCCAAACTGGAAGCAAAGCTCTCTTCACCCAAGACTGGACTAGACAGTCAAGAGGAGAAGGTAAACACTTGCACCATAGCACTCTCATCACATAGTCCTTCAAAACCTACACCACCAAAACACACACATAGAAACACAAAACACACACCTACATTCACGGAGGCTCTCAATAAAAATCTACCCAAGCATCAGGGACCTCCAAAGCAGAAACGAAAGCAACCCCCACCCCCTAACACAATCCAAATGATACATAGCCCACAAACTCAGTGTGTCATTCAACCACAGCCCATAAGGCATAATGTACTCGACGCTCTAGTCATAGGTGACTCTATATATTCAGGCACACTGATGTTCAACTCACCAGGCTAAACAAGGAGAAAGTTACTGTCGGCTGCCTGTCAGGTGCCAGGATCCACCACATAATGCATGCACTCAGGTCACTCCACAACACATACAAATATGACTCTGTCATTGTCCATGTTGGTGTGAATGACCTGAGATGTACTTCCTGGGACTACATGAAAAGAGACATGGAGGAGCTCTCCAATCTTGTAGCCCAGGCAGGTATGACCCTAGTCTTGAGTAGCATCCTGCCATCACCCAGAATGATACCACAATACAAGGACAAAATGATTGACTTCAACAATTGGCTAAGCTTCTGGGGTCATTCTAAGGGGATCCAGTATCTGTCTGCCTGGGATGACATGATCGACAAACCACAATGCTTTGCCAGAGATGGCCTGCACCTGTCGCCCCTGGGATTCCGGTTACTGGCTAAGGCTCTAGCCACCCCTATAGTGCCTTTTTTAGGCAAGGTTCAAATGACAAATTCACCACCGTAACCAATACAAGCAAGCAAAATCTGAGGATATTGCTACTCAATGCACTCACTCGAGGCACTCCTTAAAATGGAGAACATCAACATCTGTGCTGCACTCACTCGAGGCACTCCTTAAAATGGAGAACATCGACATCTGTGCAGTGACAGAGACCTGGATCAAGGCTCCAGAGAGTACCCCATGCATTACCAGGCTATAATTCATACCACACCTTTCGGTCACCTAACCTCGACCGAAACACCAAAGGCGGAGGCGTGTCCGTATTCATTAAGGATATCCACACCTCCAGGCTAGTTGCTCAGCATAATGCATCCGAGATTATCCAAGTGCAACTAACTCTGTGCAAGACCGCAATCCAAATTGCAGCTTGCTACAGATCCCCCACCATGCCCCAGGATTCCCACTCCTCATTTCTTGATGCACTGGAAAATATTAGGGTACAAACTAACACCCTAATAATGGACGATTTCAACTACCCCACCATTAACTGGGAAAACTACTCCTGTACCAACTCTTGTGCTCAACGTTTTCTGGAATTCATAAATTCCAATGCCTTGGAGCAACTTATCCACACCCCCACCAGGGACAGCAATATCCTAGACCTGGTCATTACCAACATGGGCAACCGGTGCTCCACACCAGAGGTCATTTCCTTGTTGGTCACATCTGACCACAAGCTAATCACCCTAGACATCCACATCCCTCCCCCACCCCCCATTAGGGAAACCATCATAAAACAATTTCTCCAAAGCCAACTTCACGCTTCTTAAGACAGACGTGGCAAACTTCACGACATCCATGCTGATGGACAATAGAGCTATGACTGCTGAATCCTACACAAATGCACTTTATAAGCACTTATACAAATGCATGGATCGTGCAATCCCTAACAGAACTAAGATGCTATCCTCCAAAAAAAGGAAGCCAATCTGGTGGTCCCCTGCCATAAACAAACTCTATAACAGAAGAAATAAACTGTTGCAAAAAAGAGTAAAATCCCATGATTGGAGGAACTCCTTGTTCAGCCTCAGTAAGAAGTTGAGATCCCTCATAAAATCCTCCAAAGCTAGTTACGAAAACAAAATCACCACTGACTCTAAAGACAACCACAACGCACTCTATAGCTATGTCAAGAATATCAATGGCAACACTCAGATCTGCTCTGAGTTGCAGCACAATGGCACTAAATATACAGAACCAACTGATATTGCCAACATCCTGGCAGATAGGTTCAGTGCTAACTTTACCCCACTCTCATCCCCTAAAGGGCCCATTTCTATACTGGAAGAATGCAAAGTTCCTGTAATCATGGCTGCACAGGTAAATAAATGCACTCTCTAAAGCCAAGAAAATAGCATCCATGGGACCTGACAACATCCCAGGCTGTGTTCTACATAAACTACAGAACGAACTGGCACCCCACCTAAGTACCATGTTCAGTCATAGCCTCACCTCAGGCTATGTGCCCACTGAACGAAGCACAGCGACAGTTATCCCACTCCACAAAGGAGGAGCCACCACAGACCCCAGAAACTACCACCCCATTAGCCTGACGAGCCTGGTCTGCAAGGCTATGGAATGTATCATCATGGAATTTATAAACAATAACATTGGTAATCTCCAAACTCTGGACCCCACCCAGTTCGGGTTTGTAAAAGGCAGATCATGTCTCCTAAACTTGATAGACTTCTTTGAAGCGGTCACCAAAGTCATAGATGAGGGTAAGGTGGTTCACATAGCCTATCTAGGTCTTGCCAAAGCTTTTGATACCAGCCCCCACTCTGGAATTACAGATAAAGTCACTAAACTAGGTATAAATCCCTATGTCACAAGATGGGTTGCCAACTGGCTCACTGACAGAACCCACACTATGAAAGTAGCAGACTCCAAATCCAACTTCAGACCAGTGACAAGTGGAGCACCACAGGGTTCAGTCCTGGGTCCTCTCCTGTTTGGTATCTACTTCTCTGAAGTACAGGCTAACACAGAAGGTCTTTGGCTAATGAAGTTCGCAGATGACTGCAAGCTAGGAGCCATAATCAAAACTCCAAAAGATGTGGACATTCTACAAAAGGGCCTCGCTGACACAGATGCCTGGTGTCCAAGCCATGGCCTCAAGCTCAATGCCAAAAAGTGCATTGTCATCCCTTTTGGCAAAAACTCTGTACCGATAAACTACCCCATAGGTGGTAGGTAATCTACTTAACACCGAAAGTGTGATAAGAGACCTTGGAACACAGGTGGACAGTAGTATCTCCTTTAATAATCACATCACCACAGTAGTCAGGAAATCCTTCTAAGTGGCACACCTCATCACAAAAGGTTTCTCATCCAGGAAAAAAGAGGTCATTGTTCCCCTCTACTTATCACTCATTAGAGCCATTATAGAGTACAACGCCCCTTTGGTATGTACCTCACAAGACATCTACAACAACTGAAATACCTCACAAAGAGGATTACCGGCCTCAAACAGATGCCCTATGCAGACCGTCTCAAAAAACTGCAGCTTTACTCTGTCGCGTATCACCTGCTCAGAGGCGATCTCTGCCTAACATACAAAGCTATGTCAAACACAGTTCTTTTGGACATGCTCCACTTAAAGAAATCCCCGTCCCTCCAAGCGACATGCTCTAGGGACCTAAACCTTGTCACCACAATAAACAGAACATGCTGGAGGGATAGATTCCTGCCCCAGAGACTTCCCATACTGTGGAACAAACTACCTATCTATATCAAATAAAGCTCCTCATTATTTTGAATCAATCTTGATCAACAAATCTTGATGATTGGATGGGAGATAGGAAATTCACCCAGGGGATCACTTCTGTGGCTCTGCTCGACAGTGGCAAAGGCAAATAAGTTTCTTGGGTGGCGAAAGCCAGGGTACCTTTTGGCTAGGCTTATATGGGCCCTAGGGCCTGTAGCCTAGTACCTACCTATGATATATACAGCTATGGTTCCACTGCATTTTGTCGAACATTGCTTTGGTTGACCAATGCTATGGGTGGTTGAGATTGTCAAATGTCAAAGTGGGTAACTGAACATCCGATATCTCAAAAGTGCTGTTTCTTTGAAACAGGTGATTTGAGATTGGGAGAGGGTTAGACTATGTATGTATGTATGTGAGTGGGTGTCAGGCTTAAGGTAAGGATTAGGTTAGGGTATAGGTATTGTATGTTTGCTTGCGAGTGTGTGTATTTTAGAGATAAGGTCGAGGTTAGGTAAGGGGTTAGATTTTATGGTTACATTGTGTGTTTGTTTGTGCTTGTGTGTCTGAGTGTGTCTTGTGCAGTGACAGTATTATGGGAAGTTTTTTTTAAGGTACATTGTGGTATTAGGGTTGGAGTGGGGGCAGGGTTAGGATTTACCCCCCACCCACCTCTGTAATGTGTGCTAACATTAACCCTGCCACTGCCCCCCCCCCAACCCTAGCCTCATACTGTACCTTTAAAAAAACAAACTTCCAGTAATACTGCCACTATTCAGACAAATTGGAGGCTAGTGTTATGGGGGGCCTGTAAAGATCAGGAAAGGAATTTGTTTTCCTTTTTCGATTTTTCACAGGTTCAGTGTTTATGTAATTTGGTCTAATGTATGGTTAATCTAATTTTTGTCTGTGTATTTTGTTTGACATTAAGTAAATGTGGTCATACATAAGGGAATCATAAATATATATATATATATATATATATATATATATATATATATATATATATACACACACACACACATGTACAGACAGACAGACATACAGAGAGAGCGAGGGTGAGAGGGATGATATTGGCACAACTGTTAAAGATCTTTAGTAAAGTACTCCAAACAAAAAGAAAGGTACAGACTGTGGTTTCTGAGTATATAAATGCAAATTGAAATGTGGTAAATGCATTAACAGGCATATATTAAAATATACAAATGAACGTTATAATTCATTTACAACACAAGTCAAAAGAAAAATGTAATGGACAGTGGAATCTACAGTGTTCGACAACCTCTTGTGCTGCTTCTTATTTGCATTTTCTTTGTGATACTTAGACACTCACTCAGATCAGTACTGTTTGTTATAGTGTTCAGTATGACAATCTCATTACATAGATGTGTTCCTCCTAACCATATACATTAACCATGACTCTCATAGTAAGAGCAAAGCATCATGGGTAGATTAGGTCAGTCAGTACTTCTTCATCTGTGCAACAACACATCTGGTTATTTGCTGTAATTTAGCTGCAGGACACCAAAAAGCAAATGTGTAGTGTCCCCGTTTCTGATTGCCCAATGTACTTCAGTAGTTTATTGGTTATTTATTTAGAGTTTAGCTTGTCTTTGCTGTACTAGAAAAGCAAATAACTAGGACAGGAGTTATAAGAAGGAAGGGATCAGAAGTCAAGGCATGAACGAGTGAGAATTTCATTATGTAGTAGAACATGTCTGGAACGAAGCACACACTTGCAACTTGCAACCTACATTTTAAAATGTCTCATCCTGGAAGTACTTATACCAAGATTATTCAGAACAGGCTTACAGAAGGAAACAGAGCCAGGAAAATGACTGATTAGCCCTCACCCCACCAGGGATACATGCACACACAGACACATGTACATGATCAAATTTTAAAAAGACCAGTCTTGCAAGCTTTAACTGACAGTTCAATGATCATTTATGCTCAAAACACAAATCAATAAAAACTAAAGAAAAACACGTCACTGTGTTTGCAGATTCCCCCCACCTGCAGCCCCCCACACACATACACCATGCAACTTATATATACCCAATCTGAGTTCACACTGCAGTGAAGAAAGAGTATATTCTCCAATCTCCACTATTCCATGCTCTCACACAGACATAAAGCTAATACAGTTCTATCAAATGCATTTCATTTGTCTAGATTGGAATGTTTTTTGCTTTTGATGAAGTCTCGAGGCAGCAGAACTGATAATTAAAAAAAAAATTGACCAGTTTCCTTACACCCATATACACCCACATACATACGTACATACCTAAGAGAAAGAAATCTGGTTTAGGCTGTTTGTGATAGTAGAACCTGATATATTCATGTCGTAGTTCAGGATTAGCTACAAGCACAAAAGATAGTTAATGGGATACAAAACCCCTTGTCTGCAGTTCTAAGATGTAGATTTCCTTTCTTGAATAGTGGATACCCTGTTAGATACTTAGTGACAGCATTGTGTAGTTGCTGACTTCTTGGCATTTCTGGTACTTTCTTTAGCTTTTACCCTCACCTGAAGTTGAGTCTTGCTAGCGTATATGGAAGGATGGAGAGATGGACGGACTGAGGTAAGGAAGGAGGGTGTTTTTCATGTGGAATTAAGAGACAATCTAAGTAAGTATGGGAGAAATCCAAATCTTGTGTGCACAGTCATTCATTCTTTCATTCCTTCCTTCTCATGTCATCTGTGTGTTTTAAAGTATTATAATTGCCTTCTAATGTGTTAAAAGTCTTCACTAGAAATTTTAAATAGCCCATCCTGCCCTATGTATATAGAAGCTGAAACAAATTGCAGCTTGTGACTGAACAGTTGTGAGATACAGTGTATATGTTTTTCTTTTGCAGGAGATTCACTGGACAAGATGGTGTCTTATTTCCATCCTTCTGGCTGGCTTCTACTTACAGTTTCATGTTATTGGATAGAGACAATGTCATCACTCAACCTAGAGGATCCCAATGTCTGCAGCCACTGGGAAAGGTAACTCAAAATATCTTCAAACTATATATGGGGCCATTGTTTGTGATGTTGATACTTTTGGGGATGAAAGTGATGTGATATTGTCAGTTCTGTAATAGATATTTAGAAAGGATCATTTGGAGTCATGATATCTGATGGACAGATAAATATGCAGCAGGGTGCAGACAATGAAGTAAGAGTCAAAACACTGTTAGGGCTGTAAAAGGAATTACAAGACCAAGGATTATGAAGCTCAGCATACAACAAGAGAAGAGAGGGAATTACAGAGAAAAGAAAAAAAAACGAAACCTAGCTGGGGAACACAGAGGCACACATGTCTATGGCCAGGCCTTAGTTTGTGTGTCTGTCTGTTCCAGGGTACTAATGGTAGGGAGACAGGTGTGTGTGTGTGTGTGTGTGTGTGTGTGTGTGTGTGTGTGTGTGTGTGTGTGTGTGTGTGTGTGTGTGTGGTGCAATAACATATCCTAAATAAGCATATTGATCACTTTATAGCACAACTACAAGGTAATTCAATGGGTTTCTGTTCCTAAAGCATTTTTTCTGTCTTTGTGTATCAGTCAGAAAAAGTGACAAACAGAAATACTGAATTTCCACTGGGATGATGACACATTTGTTAGTGATATCCAATCCACTGAAACCAACCAAATACAGTACGACACTGACCGATTTCCCAGGTGACAGCCCCCAAAACACTTTACTGGTTGAGAGATGAGTAAGCACACTTGAAGTGGTTGCATTTGGCAGGCAGAACAGAGGAATGAGGAGGGAGGAATCACAGATGAATTACTGGAGCTCTACAGGGGACTGAAAACGCTAAGACATGAGGGTCAGCACTATGGCCATTTACATAGTGCCTGTTCCACATATGCCACTGTAATGCACAAGGACTATTGTGTGCAGAGTGCCTGCTGAATGAAGTGCCCCAAACTGCTTATGCTGCTATCTTGCATCTAAGTGTCTGTCTCTCTCTCTCTCTCTCTATATATATATATATATATATATATATATATATATTGTGTGTGTGTGTGTGTGTGTGTGTATGTATATATATATATATATATATATATATGTACACACACACACACACACACACACACACACACATACACACACATACACACACACACGCGCGCGCAATCATCTTGCACTTCAAATATTGTAAACAGAGGTCCTGTCTGCTTATTTGGAGATTTGCTAAAGATCATGTGACTTCCTCCTTGAAAGGCAAACCATTTCTTTGATGTCCTGGTTAAATTTCTTAACTTTCCTTAAAAAAATTGAGTGAGGTGTAATTTTTGGATTTGTGTACATGTATAGTAATGACAAATGCACACTGAACAAATGTACAACATGGGAATGTCTTTTAAAGGACACCATTGTTCAGGAACTTCGCATAAAACAGGGTTGTCTTCTGTATAAGGCTGATGCTCTTCTTTAACTGGTTTATACTTGTTGTCTGGGAACCATGAGTACGTTTCTTCTCTAGCATGGTTCTTTTCAGTTTGAAGCCACCAAGTATTAGTTTGACCCCTAAGAGCAGTCCCATTTTCTCTGTTCTACTGGCCATCGTGTTGGTTATATTCTACATGCAGTAGTTTAAGAAGGCGTACCACACTAATTAATATATGTAACAGTGAAGCTGGGCTGAAAACCAGTAAGAAAATAATGCTACGTAGCTGTAAAATATTAAAACATACATGGAATATGAGTTAGTTATCCTAGAAAATGTGGTTCCAAATAAATTATATTTGTATTAAAAATAAATGAAGCTACTTAAATTTGAAAATCATTGTGCCTTGTTTGCAAACAATGAGGTGAGTCTACTGCAGAAAAAAACAGAGATTTCAAGCTGAAGGCTTTATATTGTGTCTTTCCTGTGGCTGAGCTCTCTGTAGGCTAAGTGGGATGCACACAAAAAGTAGTGGCTAAAGTTATTCCCTTATAGGTCTAAAATCTTTGTTCAGTCCTAACTTCAGGTGGCTATGTGGAGTTTGCATATTCTCCCAATTTCTGCATGTCCTTTTCCTAGACACTCCATTGTTCTTCCACATCCCTAAAACATAACAGCAGAATTGTGCACGCTGGCTTGTATTTACATAGGAAAAACCCTGCTAGCAGTGGAGGTCCCTATGATGCAGGCGAACCTGCTACTAAAACCACAGAGGGACTCAGGCAAATTCTCACCAATGGGAACTTTCACGGCACTATAGTGTCTCATTACTGTGTTATGGCAATGATCATAGGTCTACTATTATGTCTAATGAATGGAAAAAGTGTATACTTCACTGTGTGTCATAATGGCAAAGCTTAGCTAAAAACAGTGCTGAGTCCAGAGATAGGCAATTGGTTAAAAAGCCAGCTAAGGAACAGAGAGCATTTCAATGCAGGGAGAAGTGTTCTAACCATTCAGCACCTTTTTTGTACAGGTTACACTTTGAATGTATGTACCTGAGTAGACGTGTAGCATTATTTTGCAGTTGTACATTTCTGATATCTTCAGCATCACAGGATCTGCAGTGTTTTCAGTTTTTTATAATGGGTATGATGTTTTTTTTTTTTTAATTTGGATGATATTTCTGAGTAAGACAATGGAATTAAATTGTTTAGGCCAAGCTGGATGCATGTGATAATCCTTTGGCACAGAAAAGTGTGTATGGGGAGGTAGTCCTGAGTGACCTTTTGGTGCATAAATGTGTGTGTATGGGGAGGTAGTCCTGAGTGACCCTTTTGTACATAATTGTATGTGGATGTGCGGGGAGGTAGCCTTGAGTGACCCTTTAGTATAGAAAAGTGTGAGTGGTGAGGTAGCCTTGAGTGACCCTTTCATACATTAATGTATGTGTGTGTGTGGGGAGGTGACCATGTGTGGCCCTTTGGTACAGAA
Organism: Protopterus annectens; assembly: GCF_019279795.1. Classification (NCBI taxonomy): domain Eukaryota; kingdom Metazoa; phylum Chordata; order Ceratodontiformes; family Protopteridae; genus Protopterus; species Protopterus annectens. Next base: position 312,711,900 of record NC_056728.1, read on the forward strand.
AAGTGTCGGAGGTAGAGAAGCATATATATGAGATACAGACCAAGTCACCATTCTACTGCTGATATTAAGAGAAATATGTTATAAAAAAGTGCGGTGTTATGGGACCCTGAAGAATTTGCTGTATGAACCTCACTGGATCATTTAATGTTGTATATGCTGTTTCTTGGGTTCAGTGCCTTTCCTGTTCATTCTCTGAACCAGCTATACATTTATTCAGAAATTAAGTGAAATCTTTTCTTATTTATTCCCAGGATGTCTTTTATTCTATTACCTTCTATTGTGACTGTCATACTGGAGTTCATAATCTGCTGACATCAGTTGTGTATTAATGGGGCAGGGGCATTGCTATGGTTTTTGCAACACAATATTCTGCTTCCAGAATGTAGCGTTCATCCCTAAGGTTCCTGAAATGAAAGGGCTTAAGCCAAAAAAAAAAAAAATTAATCAAGCATTTAAAAAATAACAAAATACATAAATATAAGTCATAATAAATATGATAATTTTTAATTAAATTTTAGTATATTTATTTGCATGAAATATGTTTTTAAAAAGTGTGTTCTGTATTGTACACGGTTTATACTCTATATTGCTGGATACATGGTCTGACATTGTTTATACATCCCTGAAAGTAAACACCATTTGTGAAAAGTGCAAATGCATGTTTAGGAAGAAGACATTTCAAAAGACTGTCAGTAAAATTATTTGCAGTTTTCTGTACTTTGACTGAACATCGTGTTTGTCAAAGAGGGTCATAGTTAAGGGTGGTGACTCCTTACCATCAAGGCATAGCAGTTCCAGAGATGTTTAGAATGATAGCCTTGGTGCACCTAACACAGACCCCTCCATAATGACTGGCGAAATTTGCCATCGCCATTAAAAAGTCTCTCTTTCTATTTGACTGAATGCATTTTTGGCTACTTTCAAAGTACATTTCATCAAAAGGTATTTGACTAATATGCATACATCAATGTGGTTATAAATTAACAGTAGCCATACAATGAATAGACTTCCGGCCATCCAGACTTTGATGGAGTACTACAGGTGGCATTTAACTCATGCCATTAGTGTCCACTTCTCCCCTTTGAGACATTAGTGGGTCTTTAAATTGCCTCTTATCTACACCCATACCTAACCATAACACTGGGGTGCCCAATCCCCAGTATGGAAAGTAGTGGGTAGTGGGGTTACCCCTGTCCCATTTCCCAAGGGACAGTTATGCTTAAATGAAGTAATTGTCATATCATGCACTTACTGTCCCCATTTCTACTTCTTTTGTTTAAGGCAGCAGTAACGTTTGCAGAAAGAGGAAATACATGCTACATTGCAGTACAATCTATGGCTGTTTTAGAGACTGCTGCCCAGACCCCAAGCATCAGCAGAGGACAGTGAGACTTGCACAAATTTTCAACTCTACCACCAGTGATCTGTCTGGGATGTTTCACTAGGCACATCCTTAATTGTGGTTAATATCTTGGAACAGGCTGTTTAAGTGTTTGTGTAATACTTCTTAATATTCTGTGTTGATGAAGAAACTTTAATCACCCACGCTGCTCTAACATTTGAACTATTTACTGGCAAGTCTTTAAATCCCCTCATTTACACACGTTTAATTAATGCTTTGCAGGGGTACTTCCCTACCCATGAGTATTTGCAGATTTGTTCGGTAGGTATTGCTTACTACGGTGTACCATAAGGCACACTTGTGCAGCTACTGCCATATATCCTGCAGTAGTCTGAGCCTAACATGTATAGCTGTGCAAGGGTGCATGTAGTAGCCCTGTTTACATCCTTGCAAGGCTCTTCAACTCCAACTTCCCCCTTTCTAGGACATTCTTCAGTCTCTTTCTTATTTGTCCCTTTCTCCCTTATTTCATGCCGTTCCCTAATCCTTTCTCCTCCTTGCCTGCATTTCTCTTATTCTAACCATTTTGTCCCTCTCCCAATCACTTTAGTCTGCCAGATACCACATTTCCAGTCACATGATAAACTGAGTCACTTCTAATGTGCGGGTGAGATATCCAGTCTTCATTACATGTTCTTCATGGATTTACTTAATTATATTGCATTATGGTATATGTGTTAAAAAATTGCACCTGGGCTCTCCTGAAAAGAGGTTCAGTGTTCCAGTGGGGTATATCTAGTTATCACGTTAAGGTACTGCCACTGATTTTAACATTTGGCAGTATTGAATTCTGTAAAAGCTTCAGTCACACAAAAACTAGGAATCCAAAAAGCAGGAAGTCACAAACCTCTCCGTATTCTGCCAATAATAATTTTAGTATTAAAACCACTTGCGTACTAAGATATGCACTTCAAAATAGTGTGGATTCACAAGGAAAGCCAAAAGGTAGATAAAAAAGCTTTAATCCAACGATTAGAGAACAAAACACCATGATAATCACAAGCGCTTTCGCCCGTTCGTAACGGGCTTTTTCAAGTGTACTCAGTTAATGAAAGACTCTGCTTTTAAATAAAACAGCCCTGCCATGTGATTCTATTAATTCAACAATTACAACCAATTAGTTAAAAAAATCATTATGCAAATACGTGCACAGCGTTGCCAACCATCAAATGCAGTTACTAAGTTTGCAATACTTACTATATACATTGTGCTAGCTATCATTTTAAGACAACTTTCAGTATATTGCAGACAATTGTGTCTAATAACAAATGCTTTGCAAACATTGAAAAAAATAACTTATATTTGACTTGTTGTTTGTTTAAAAATACTGATTAAAAATTGTGTCCAAAAACCTAAATGGGAATGTGATAACCATGTTTTCATACACTACTAATGTGTATCTATTTCTTTTTAACCATGAGTTTTGTATTAGTTTTTCTTGTAATTAACTTTGTCAACATAAAACAATTAATTAAATTTGTAAAAATGCTTAAACATATTTAATACAAATCCATTCATCAATATTATCAAGAACTTGTACATAAATCAAGTATAACATTACAAAATTCAAATAAATTTCATACTAATATTAATTTACCACTTAAAAATATTTAGGGATGTAATATAATTAATTTGATTTAAAATCCTATTTTAACCTGTTTCTTTTGGCTTTGAGGATATCACTAACACTAACCCCATCATTCAATCCTGGGCTCTTTGTTGCATTAAGCTTCAGCTGCCAGATTAGTTCTTTTATTCCAAGAGCTGTCTCCCAGTCTCCACCTCTCAGATCTTGTAACACTCTGTCAACCACAAAAAATTTTATAGACATATTTTTACAATTCAGGGAGTGCCTGTAGAAGGCATTTGTTTCTTTCTTTGTTTTAATATCATTTATGTGTTCATATATCCTGCGTTTCAAGTGCCTTTCTGTTTTGCCCACATAAAATGATGGGCAACTCTGGCAAAGCCCAATGTATACTACTCCTGATGAATTACAATTAAAATTGTATTTGGCATTCAGGGTGATGTTACAAGAAGGAATATGGACTTGGTCCTTGTTAATAAGAAATGCACATTGGTGGCACCTGCCACATGAAAAAGTCCCTTTTCTTTTAACTACCAAGCCCCCTTGTTCTTCTGTTTTGTTCATGTTTTGTTCAAACAGCCCCTTTAAATTAATATTTCTTTTTCTAATAAAGGAAATTTGTTCTGGAAAAATTTTTGTGAATTCCTCCTGTATCGAGACCAAGGGCCATAAATTCTTAAAAGTATTTTCAATAAGTACCGCATCCAGGGAGTATGTGTACACAAAATTGCTATGTCCATTAAAATTTTTAATTTCTTGTCTCTTAATTGATGCTGACCCAGTTCCCAATATGGGTGGGAAATCTTGTTCCCTTTTATTTATAATTTCATTCAATATAGCTTGATACAATGCAGGTGGGTACCCCCTGCTTAAGAATGCATTTCTTAAAAATTCTACTTCATCAAGAAATAATTTATTTGTGCTGCACATTCTGGACGCTCTCACAAGCTGTCCTTTAATAATACCCTTCTTGATGTGCCAAGGGTGCCCACTTTCAAAATGCAAGTATGAATTGCAGTATGTTTCCTTCCTAAATATTTTTGATGTAAAACCCTTTTGGTTTGATCTTTTAGTTAGCTTGATATCTAAATAATTTAAGGTCTTATTGCTTAAATTGTATGTGAATTTAAGAAAATTAGTCGTGTTTGCTAAGTAATCCATAAAGTTTAGAAATTGCTGCTCAGTGCCCGACCACAAGATGCAAATGTCATCCAAGAACCTTCTATAGAAACTTATGTGTTCTTTCCAACTTGTAGAATGAATGAATTCCATCTCCCACTTGTGTAAAACTATGTTTGCATATGCAGTGGCGCAGAGGGCACCCATAGCCACTCCACTTTTCTGTCTAAAAAACTCTTCATTGAAATATATAAAATTATTATGAAGAACAATTCTCATAAATTCAAGTGTGGTATTAATTAAATCATTGTTTAGTCCCGCTTCTTTACATATCGATTGCCCAAACCAATCGAGCCCTTGCTCATGTGGTATGCTGGGAAATAACTCCACAATATCTATTGTGATCATGTATAAGTTTGAATTGTCAATTTCCTGGTTCACACTAGCTAAAAATTCCCAGTAATCCTTGCAAACAAACTCCAATTGTGCTACATAACTTTTTAGGTGAAAATCAATGAATTTACTGAGTGGTTCGGTCACACTGCCTGCCCCTGCTACAATAGGGCGAAATTTCAAAGGAGTATGGCCCTTGTGGACTTTAGGAATGCCAAATAAAATTGCTGTTCTTGGTTTAGGCACATTTAAATAATTGTGTGTTTCCTCATCCAAAAATCCTTGCAAAAGTAAATCATGCATGTAATACTTAACTTTACTCACAGCTATATTCAGCTCATTTAATGAGATGGGTTCATAAATGTTAGTATTTTGCAATAAATTATAAATGTAGTTCTCATATTCTAGTTGCTGCATCAACACTATACCCCCTCCCTTATCGGGTTTCATTACCCTAATTCTGTTCTTTTTTAACTTGTCCACTACATCATATAGCTGCTTAGAAAAATTAGAAGAATGCCAAGTTCCCTTCTTTAAGTTTTCTCTCAAAGTTTTTTCAATTAATTCCTCAAACATTCTTAATTTTAGGTGAATTGGGGGATTAAAAGTGCTGCCCCTAGAAAGTGTTGCATCCTGTATATTTTGGTCTTTAAACACTATAGCTAGATTCAAGTTTCTCACAAATAGTTTAAGTTCAATTAAGAGTTTAGGTAGGAAAGTTGACCTGTTAGGTACAAACTGGAGCCCTTTAGTAAACAATTCAAAAAAATCTTCAGTAATATTGATATCTGTGTAGTTATAAATACTGTAGTTGTCCAAAGTATTAATGTTACAGATACCTTGTTCACTTGTAACTAAAGAGATTTGAATACCTTCCACATTTATAGGTTTATCAGTATTCAACGCCTCTTTCCCCATGCATTTTGTTGGTACTGATTTGATTTCACCCGTGGTCTGCCCTGGGGATATTGAAAACCCTGTTGCATATTGTTAGCACCTTTTTGTGCTAACCTCTCACTTCTTCTAGGCATATCTGCATAGTTGTAACCATTACTTGCATTTTGTGCATCCACAGAATCTGCATTCTCATAGTTATTTTGTTTCCTAATCCCCCCCGTCGGGTATGCCCTTCCCTCTCTGTATTCAATAAGGTCTCTCTCTAACTTTTTTGCCTTTCTGTCCATTACCTTGAAGCAATGTTCATCAACTTCCCTAAAAGTGTCATTATATTTTCTCTTATAGCTTAAAAATCTTTCATCATTAGTAATGTTGTCATTCAACATATTTAATTCATTTAAAATTACATCTCCTTTTTTAACATAGTCATCAATCATCAGTTTTAACATTTCAAGTCCTGTTTTGTTGAATAAGTCAGTTAATTTAGAATGCAAAGTTGAACCTGCATAAGCGCTGTTAGGGTATCTGAAACAGCGCAACCCTTTAGGAACACGTTCAACTTTAATGCATTCTTTTAAATAATTAATCTCAAGTTGCGAATTTTTGTACGCATACAACTTGTCTTTAAAGCTTTCAAATTGAGTGTCCAACTGTTCCAGTTGTGTGTTAAAAGTACCTGTTTTGAAGCATGGTAACTGTTCAGTCCAAACTTTGAAGTTGAAGCTGTTATTAGCCCGGGTAGTCCCATTTTTGTCCGTTCGTGCATTCTGATATTCTGATTAGGGGAAACCAAAGGATGATTCACAATAACCGGATCTCTAGATGTCATGCCTGTTCTCAAGCCTCTCCGTAGCTCTTCGTTCCGCTCCTTCTCTTTACCCTGCTGTTGGTTGCAGGGCACTCCTGAGCTAATGGAACCCTCCGAACCTTTGGAGTTAAGTAAAGTGTTATTAAGTTGTGTTAAAAGAGCCAGAACTTGATTTAGCTCTTTTCTGGTTACCGGCGTGTCATCCGGTTCTTCCCCAAGCAAAAAAGGCATATCAGCAAACACAGGCGAGGTTACGTCTTCCGCCATAGAACCAACCACGAAACAGCTTCAGTCACACAAAAACTAGGAATCCAAAAAGCAGGAAGTCACAAACCTCTCCGTATTCTGCCAATAATAATTTTAGTATTAAAACCACTTGCGTACTAAGATATGCACTTCAAAATAGTGTGGATTGACAAGGAAAGCCAAAAGGTAGATAAAAAAGCTTTAATCCAACGATTAGAGACCAAAACACCACGATAATCACAAGCGCTTTCGCCCGTTCGTAACGGGCTTTTTCAAGTGTACTCAGTTAATGAAAGACTCTGCTTTTAAATAAAACAGCCCTGCCATGTGATTCTATTAATTCAACAATTACAACCAATTAGTTAAAAAATCATTATGCAAATATGTGCACAGCGTTGCCAACCATCAAATGCAGTTACTAAGTTTGCAATACTTACTATATACATTGTGCTAGCTATCATTTTAAGACAACTTTCAGTATATTGCAGACAATCGTATCTAATAACAAATGCTTTGCAAACATTGAAAAAAATAACTTATATTTGACTTGTTGTTTGTTTAAAAATACTGATTAAAAATTGTGTCCAAAACCTAAATGGGAATGTGATAACCATGTTTTCATACACTACTAATGTGTATCTATTTCTTTAAGTGGCAAATTAATATTAGTATGAAATTAATTTGAATTTTGTAATGTTATACTTGATTTATGTACAAGTTCTTGATAATATTGATGAATGGATTTGTATTAAATATGTTTAAGCATTTTTACAAATTTAATTAATTGTTTTATGTTGACAAAGTTAATTACAAGAAAAACTAATACAAAACTCATGGTTAAAAAGAAGTAGTGTATGAAAACATGGTTATCACATTCCCATTTAGGTTTTTGGACACAATTTTTAATCAGTATTTTTAAACAAACAGCAAGTCAAATATAAGTTATTTTTTTCAATGTTTGCAAAGCATTTGTTATTAGACACAATTGTCTGCAATATACTGAAAGTTGTCTTAAAATGATAGCTAGCACAATGTATATAGTAAGTATTGCAAACTTAGTAACTGCATTTGATGGTTGGCAACGCTGTGCACATATTTGCATAATGATTTTTTAACTAATTGGTTGTAATTGTTGAATTAATAGAATCACATGGCAGGGCTGTTTTATTTAAAAGCAGAGTCTTTCATTAACTGAGTACACTTGAAAAAGCCCGTTACGAACGGGCGAAAGCGCTTGTGATTATCGTGGTGTTTTGTTCTCTAATCGTTGGATTAAAGCTTTTTTATCTACCTTTTGGCTTTCCTTGTGAATCCACACTATTTTGAAGTGCATATCTTAGTACGCAAGTGGTTTTAATACTAAAATTATTATTGGCAGAATACGGAGAGGTTTGTGACTTCCTGCTTTTTGGATTCCTAGTATTGAATTCTGTGTTAAACAATGTCAGTATTTTTTTTTTAACTTAAGGTGATATGAAAGCAATTTATTTTAACTTTTAGAACCCTCGCTAAGAACTATGTTATTTAAAATTACTGGTGCTAAATATAAGGTTAAGAATATGATCTGCTCCAAAATGCTTAAACAATTAATATGTACTGTCTCAGGGATTTAACAATAGTGACCTATATGTGCCTTACGATTTGTGTATCATATACTTTTTTGTATGCACTTTGTATTATTTTACTTGCACAAACTTCAATTTCATTTTTTTCACCCTAGGATGAGTCTGAAATGACAACTGTGATATTAGATATAGATACAGATATAGATATAGATATAGATATAGATATAGATATCTTGTATATGTTGGCACATACAAAACTGTCTTAGCAGCTTAAGTGTGACTTGTTTTTGAATTTAATCCTCACTAACTCCATCCTTTATTATTTTGTTAGCCAACCCACCAGTCTGCAATCGCATATAGAAGTGATAGCCCTCTGGATACCCGGGTCTCCAGTGCCAACTTCCCTGTCCAGGTCTCCAGTGGGTATTCAGACTACTAGAGTCACATTGGAAATAAAAATAGTCTAGTCTTAAATTTCCTTCCATTTTATCCAGAAATGGAGTGCATTCCCCCTCTGAATTCATGATGCTTTAAACCTGCTCTGCAGATACCTACCCTTCAGGAACTATGAGGTTGCTTTCATTCTTTGACTGGAGATATAGTTTAGCTCTTTAGTAAAAACTGAAGTAAGTTAGTACTCTTCTTAAATTAGTTGACACAGTATTTTTCATTTGGAGTTTCAGTAAATGATGTTGCAGACAAGCAAAAGAACTGAAAACTCAAAAATTATGAGACAGCATTTACTTAGAAGTATGTAGTCCAGCTTTTCATGATCTTCAGTATTTTAACCAGTCTCAGCAATGACATTTGTCATTTAAGCATAGCAGTTATATCTTCTCATACCCAAGTTAGAAATATGCTACCAGTACAAAATGAAATTTCACAATTGCCATACCAAATCACCTTCAAATCAGGATTTGTCTCTTTTTAGATATTGTAAAAAAATGTGTTAAAAATCCTAAATAAAAATACTGAATGTCAGGGACATTATGAGGAAATTTTTAATTTGGTGAATGCAAGCTCATAATTTTGTTAGTGTTTAATATTCTCATTCAGAACTGGCAAATAATGTGGGAGGATACTTTTATTTCCTTCAGTTTTGAGGTCCAGCTATTTCTTTCTTTAATTCCATACAAATGATCACATTAAATCACAGTAGCATCATTAAAATCAATTAAGATAAAATGGCACTGGCATTTACAAATAAGTTGCTGCTATAATGTTATAATTGCTGAATTAAATACTGTAGTGTGGACTCTAATGGTTTCTGGTACTTAAACACAGAGATTCACAGACACACAGACAAGAGACAATAGATATATATATGCGCGCGCGCACACACACACACACACACACACACACACACACACACACACACACACACACACACACACACCAAAATACAAGGAGTTTAATTTCAACGATGCCACATGTTTTAAATTAGATTAATTGTCCAACATTTTATGGAAAGATAACAATATTGTTTAGCATTTTATCACCATATAACACTTGTAAAGACTGAATTGCTTTATGCCTGTAGTACCTCACTGTGCTGTTGTCCATCTGCTTAACCTTGGTGTTGCAGGTGGTCAGTTGTCACCTAGCCAGAATGATTTTTTTAGCTGTCTCCTTGTATGGATTCATAAACTAGATGATGCAGTTTCAGGATTGTCATAATGCCAGCGCACTACCCAAGGCTGCTAGAACTGGCACATTTCCTGCATCTCACTGCAGTTCTCAGACTCTCTGCCGAGTATTTGATAGACTGGGACTGGCCTTCACAACTCTCACATTAGGTCAATCTGTTGCAGGTTTCAAGAGGTGGAGACAATCTCTTTAGAGGCAGGAGGCCAGTATCCTAAGTATGAAAATAGAATGTGTGCCGATACTTGTATGGAATTAACCTTGGTATAATTCACAAAACAGTTATAATTTTCACTTTAATTTGCAGGAAATTCTTCATTTTACTACAAAACATATCTGGTTTCTGAAAGTAAGTGCTTTAGATTAATTTTGGCTCTCCCTTGTTGTAGGTAGCTTCTTGTTTTATTCTTTTTTCTTTAGAAGATTGCATTTTCCCTCCAAATATTTCTCAGAAGAAAACTGTTTTCTCAAGTACTTTATGATATTTGGAAAACAGTAGCCAAACAGTTATAAATACCTATCTATTGGCAGCCAGCAATTATATTAATTAATATCTTTTAACAGAAGAAAATGATTAGATGTTTTCCAAGAATATACACAGTAACCACATGAATGTGTCACAGTTTCACTGCTATGTAAACAGAGGCAAAATCTATAAAATAGATTCATGTTTAACTTGAGTAATACTGTTAGAAATACAGCTGTCAGACTTACAGAATACTTTTATTAAAAGTAATTTTGTTAGCCAGGTAGTCCATACGTTTTTTTTTTTTTTTTTTTTTTTTTTTACAGATGAGCCAGTTGTACTGTTCTAGTTAAATGATTTGGTTTGAGTTGCATAGTGTTTTAGTAAGGATTAAAGGAATCACAGCCAAGACTACATGGTGAAACTTGGAGCCACAATCTTGTCATATAGCAGAAGATAGAACAAACAATTGGTTGTAATAATGCATCAGTTAGGGCTTCATTGTTATGAAGAAAAAAATCTAAAAAGTTTATTAAAAAGCCACAGAACTACAACGTTGTGGAAAATGAGAACAGATATTGGTAGGAGGACTCATTAGTCAGGGAACATATAATTCTAATGGGGTAAACAGCTTAGCAGTAAGTTGTTTGTAACTGATGACATAATTGGCAGCTTTCTTCTTTAACCATGTTTATGCATTTGTTTTGGGGAGAGTTTTTCACTTATGCCACTGTCATTCAGGCTACTGGGATGCTACTCTAGTCTCATTCTGACTTCCATTCTTCAGGGCACCTCTTGTGTGAGCTGACATAGTCCTCCAGGGGTTGGGTCCATACCCTTCTGGCTGAATAGTCTTGTAGTAAACACATTCAGCACTATTCAACAAGAGGGAAGGTAAAGAGCCAAGACAGAGAGGGGTCATCTGGTAGCTACTCATACTTGGCACTTGGATACTGTGGCTTATGACAGAAAAGTGATGGTGTTGTGGTTGATAGTCTGGATAGGAAAGAGCAACATTTCTTAAAAAGTCTAGACATTTGAGAACAAAGCAAAATGCTGCAAGAGCATTATTGCTGGAGTTCACTTGTCTACTCTCCTGACTTGGGGAGCTGTGCCCCAGACCCCTGCTACTTTATATATACTAACACCAAGTATATTCTGTCTTTGGGACAAGAAGAAATACATAAGGTTACTGCATTCTAAATGTTTTAATGCATATGATAGGAACTGTACATTAGCATGTCAATCACTAATGTCTTGCATTTACTCCTGGCAGTCAGATACACTGCATTTCCTGGATGTATATCTGCAATGATGTTACTATTGAACAAATGGACTCTTGTTGCCTCCTCCTTCTGAAATATGTGCATAGCATCAGCTTACTACAGACAGCCATTTTACCTTCTGCTATTGTTCTGGGTATTGTTCCCATCATGCCTTAGTCATGTTTTGCTGCACATGGCATGAAAGTAAGCTTTTATTTGCTTAATCTGGTCCACTAGTGACTAGCTGACACGTGTTCCTCTGGTACTGTAGGTGGATTGCTTGCAACTGTAAAAGCTGTCTACCCCAACACCATAGTTTATGTGCCTGATGCAGCAGTGGTCTTTTACACTGCTACGAGTTGTACCTGTGTTTACCTGAGGACTACCATTGCAGGCTGCACTGGGTCACATGGATCTAATTTGTTGTCTCTTACAGAGATGTCTGCTAATATGTAATACCAGAAGTCATACATGTGCTGCCTATGGGCTTACAGTTGCCTAATTATATGAACCTCTACCCAGAAGAATATCTCAGATAGGAGTAATTCAGGGTGTCTTATACTCTATTAGCTGTAGTGCAGTTTTTTGACTAATTAAGATCCACTATATACAAATGCATCTTTTATGGGTGATCCAGGAACACTGGTCTTGTTAAATTGTCTGTTTAAAGCCACACATTGTGCAAGTAAAAACTGGGACAATAAACTCTAAGACTTAATGATTTTTAGCATTTCAAAGCTTTAGTTACTTTGTTACACTTCTAAATATTTTGCCCAAGAGATTATTTACATGTAGGGGATGTGGTCTAGGTTCTCTTATCCCTTATGAACCTCCTATCACTTTTTTTTCCCTGCAGGACACAGCTGTTGAATTTTGAAAAAGAAGCCATCATTTAACAGCTGCATGAAAACAGCTTAAATAGTTGTAGAAACTCAGCTGTGTTGCAGTGCTAAAATAAAAAAGTAACAGTTTCATAAAACTACAAACCAAGCAATCTGAAGAATTCTATATCCAAAAACAAGTGTGCACCTAACTTCCCATGTAAGGGAACAAAATAAAGCTGCATCTCGACCAAGAGTTAATCTCTCTTACTTAAAGAAACAGATGCCAGTGACCTAGATTAAGTCCATCTGTAAATGCTATACAGTTCTCTTGCCTTACATGCCTTAAAACGTTGATGACTTGTGGACTTGTTTACATCTTCAAAATTCTGCAATAATTCCAGACAAAAGTGAAATAAATGGTCAAAATAAAAAATATTTTAATGTAATTTTTGTCTGGGTAATAAATGCAGATTATACCATGACCCCCCATTAATATTCCAAAACGTGCACGCTGATTGGCCAGCGTGCACATTGTAAATCGACTTATACTAATGGAAAAAGGTCCGGTCGCCCGGACTTTTTCCATTAGTATAAGTCTCTTTTAAAACACTGTCTCGCTATGTTAAAAGAGTTTAACATAGCGACACAGGTTTAAAAAAAGCAACGGAGATCTCCGTTGCTTTTTTTAAAGCTGTCTCGCTATGTTAAACTCCTTTAACATAGTGACACAGTGTGTAAAAAGCAACGGAGATCTTGCTTTCTCTGTTGCTTTTTTTTTTAAACCTGTTTTGCTATGTTAAATGGGTTTAACATAGCGAGACAGCTTTAAAATAAGCAACGGAGATCTCCATTGCTTATTTTAAAGCTGTCTCGCTATGTTAAACCCATTTAACATAGCGAGACAGGTTTAAAAAAAAAAAAAAGCAATGGAGAAAGCAAGATCTCCATTGCTTTTTACTGTTTCACTATGTTAAATGGGTTTAACATAGCGAGACAGCTTTAAAATTAGCAACGGACATCTCCGTTGTTTATTTTAAAGCAGTCTCGCTATGTTAAACCCATTTAACATAGCGAAACAGTAAAAAGCAACAGAGATCTTGCTTTCTCCGTTGCTTTTGGCCACAGCTCTGTTGTACTGCGTAGGCATGCGCAGTACATCAGAACTGCCGCGGATACCAGACAGCTGCAGAAGGGCAGCAAAGAGGCATTATACAATGCCATTATTTAAGAAAAGTAATTATTTCCTTTCTTAAATAATGTCATAGTATAATAGCAATAACCCACGCCTGGGTGTGGGTAATGTGGGATTTACCCACGGTTGTCTTTGTTTGATCCCTCGGGCTTCGCCCTCGGGACCAAACCACGCCAACCGTGGGTAAATCCCACATTGCCCACACTCAGGCGTGGGTTATTGCTATAATGTAACACTTGAAAACACTTGTGTGATGTGGGTGAGTTCTAGCAAGCAAATAAACTATTGCATTCTATTTATGTCATTCTGAGTTCATTACAGGTGCACAGCAATGACACATATTGTATCTGTTTAACATAGGACCTCATCTGGTTCCTTTTTTCATATAGACCATGCATTTTTAAAGCAATAGTGTGATCTTTCTTAAGGTTTATTTTTTGCAGACTATCATTATATTAGTGTCTATTTATTTATTTTGCTTTATGTTATGCTGCCTGGCTTAATCTAACCTAGTGGTTTAAGTCAGCACAAACAACATAAAAGTAATTAAGATACCACCACCTTGATGCAGTTTCTAAATTAAAAATGTTCCAATTTAGCAGTTTTAGTATTTTCCAATAGTCATCTTGTAAACATTAATACCACTTCCAGCTGAACTGTACATTTGATGTCAGTGTTTTTCTCATTCTTGTCACTTTTTCTTCTTAAACAACTCCCTCAGATTTCTGGCAATGATCCAACTCTTTTATTTTAGTACCTTTCTTTTATCTCTCTTTGTTTTACCTCTCTTATAGTTTCATTCTGAATGTGTTTCTGTACAACTATTGAAAACATCTTGGAATACATTTGCTGCCACAGTATTTATTCAGAGCATTGTTAAATGCATCCATCTTAGTAAAAAGCACCTTACTGCCCCAATCTTCCTGCGTCCCACAACACTCTAGGACACATACATCTTACTTTCTGGGGTATTACAGCAGTACATTCCATATCCTACTTCTCATTAAAAATGCATTTTTTTCAGAAGCTGTATGCTTAATTACATTCCGTGAAGATTGTTTAGAAGCTAACTATAGTGTAGTGGATGGAGTGCTGCAATTGCACTTCGATATTCAGAAAAAAACAAATCAGTTAAGCACTACTACAGCACTAGACCTGATGCTAGGTTATAAGGATGTATTTTTCATTATGGTCCTCACATCTGAAGAAGTCTTATATGGGGACGGAAAAGTGGTGATACGTTTATGGGTTTATGTTCTGTGTTTGTTTATTTGGTGAAATTAAAGTTTGTTTTGACCCAGTTGAATGCTGGACTGTCTTTCCAAAGTGCATTCTTTTGATTTTATGTGTTTGTGGTTCTTTTGGCAGTTTTTCCTCAATTTTGTTTTACTAGACCTGATGTTAAGCACCTGTCACTTAACTTGTTAAGGTTGGATCTCACGCTAGGCAGTCACATGTGCTGGTACTGACCAGCTGAAAACCGTGATAGAATAAAAAACAGATTTGTTTCTGCCTGCTGTCCATACCGATAGGGTGTCCCTTCCTCTCATAAACTTAGAAAGAAGCTACAACTGCATTTTCTGAAGGAGACAACATTTAAAACTCAAGTACATGTCATTATTTAGTGAATTCAATCCTCAGCAATTTGTCTGTAGACCAAAGATTTTATGAGGAACCAGACCAAACTTATAAGGCAAAAATCTATACATTTGAGAGACATGGCAAAGTGAGTGTAAACATAGAGACTGTGTTTCACTGTCTTTCTGACAGTGTTGACTAAGTGCTTTACGGCTTTAAAAGCCAGTGAAACACTTAGCATTTTTTCCCTGTAATTAGTAGTATATGGAACACACAAAGCTCCATAGTCTACAAAGAAGTATGATTCGGTCTTTGACCATAAAGTTTAATTATGTGTTCTCAACATAGATGCCAAAATATTCATCTCTTGAGCTTTGCTCTTGAAGTGAATTTCTTGGCTTCCATATCTAGAACATATAAACAGGTTATGATCAGCGACCCGATCATAATGCTCTCTGTATAATTTATGTGACTGAATATCATCCTTCTTTTTACTTTTATTTGTATATCCCTCTGTTGGTATGTTTGCATATTCAGAATAGGTATCATCACTTATTGTAACAGTACTTTCTGATATACTCTTTCATTTAAAAAAAATGAAATGGACACTGGGTAGCCAGTTGTTTGTGACTGTCTTAAAGATGCAGAAGGAGTTAAAATGCAAGTTCTGAATAGTGACGCTGTTTCTGTGTTTTCCCCTCAGCTATTCTGTGACAGTACAGGAATCCTATGCTCATCCATTTGATCAGGTTTATTACACGAGCTGCACAGATATACTGAACTGGTTCAAGTGCACACGCCACAGGTAAGACGTTTTATACTCCTTTCTGTTTAAAATGAATTATTTTCAACAGCACTGCCCATTATGTATTTATCAAACTAACTTTTTTACTCTTTTATGTTTTGCAAATATGCAAATTTCTATTAAATGTGGGATCTGTTTTGGCCCAGTATGGCATTAAATTGGGTTCTGTTTTGACCCAGTCTGACATTAAATGAGGATCTGTTTTGACCCACTGTCATGGAAACGTGGGAAGCAGGCAGCATTAATTACGAAGGCTGTGACAGTATACCCGTAACTGTGGTGGGATCAGGGCCGGTGATAGCATTTTTGGAGCCCCCAGCAAATGTTGATTACATTGATTAGTACATTGATTAGTACTAGGCTAACTGCCCTTGTGGGACATTTTCAGCCTAGCCAGTTACCCCATGTGAGAATCAAACCCTGCACCTTGTGTTTGTAAGGTAAACACCTTAACCATTATGCCAACATCCCACCCAAGTTGACGGCCCCAGTCTAAGTATCACCCTGTTAATACCAACCCTCCTAAGCAACCTTTTAGTTAATGTTGTCATGTTTTAGAGGTAATATACACAGCCTGAACTCTAGTTACAGTGCTTTTACATTATGACAGGCCTGTGTACCTGACTATGTTGGCCCATCTCACAGAAGGACATTCACAGTTACTGGCATTTAGTTGTAGCAATGATACATTACAACAACTCTAAATATAGGTTCATAGGTTGGTACTAGGCTATCAGCCCTAGGGCCTATACAAGCCTAGCCATAACAATTCCCTGGCTATTTCTGCTATAATCATCTGAACTTCCGCTTTCATCCCAATCTAAAATAAGAGGGATACACAGGCAGCGACTGTCTTTTTCTTTGGGGGGATAGGGAGGCAGGTAGTATTCCCAGAAAGAATTCCTGGGTCCTTACAACAATTGTATTATTAGTTTATTGTGAGCTATTATTTTGTCAGCTTTGAAGATTAACGCTTGGGCACAACTTATGTATTTTTTTTTAAAGAAAGTAAGACTGAAATTCTTTTCTGACTCATGATTTTTTCCAGGCCACCATTTGATTAAAAGATTGGGAAAATGTTCTAAAATGCAAGGAAACTAAAGTTGAACAGCAACACTGAATTTATTGCCTTAATCATAGTTTCTGTTTAAGCTGTCATTGGAGGAAAAAGTGGTACAAAAAGAAAAAAATAAAATGCATTTCAGAGTATATAGAAAATCATGGATTCTTAAAAAAAGAGTAAGGCAAAATGTGAGAAAATGGAGAAAAAAGTAATGTAGAGCTGGGGAAGCAGCAGATGGGAGTACTGGAGCCCACGGGATGTGTGTGTGTGGGAGGGGGGGGCAGTAGGCAGTGCTTAGGGCACCATTTCACCTATGTCCAGCCCCTTAAAGACACAAGGTGCTGGGTTTGATTCTCACATTGGGTAACTGGCTAGGCTTCAAATTGCCCAAAAGGGCAGTTAGCCTAGTACTAATCTATGAACCTACTAATCTATGAACCTATATATTTTCCCCAAATCAGCAGCAGCTTTAGTGGGGGCACCTCACAATCGATGTTGATTAAGGGGCCACTGCAGCCATGATTATTCCAGGAGCATAAAGATGAGGCTATGATGTTAGTTTTAGTGAAGAGACTGTCCACCAGCAAGGTTTAACTAAATCAGGAGCACTATGTCGGTGGTAAAACATTTAATTAAATTGTAAAGTCTTTTACTTGACAAAACACTGCTGCTATAAGCTGAGATCTTTTTGAATTTTTAAGGAGATGTAAATAAAAGTTATTACCCACTTGGTTTATTAATCACACAAGATTGCTGTACTAGATTTTGTTGTTTTGATAAGCATGTTACAAATAATAAAAATAAGATAACTTGCGGTGGCTGGGGGCCCCAGCAACCACATGGTTTGCTTGCCTAAAGCCTGTTATGAGTGCATTAATTTTTCAGTCTGTGTTGTACCTCCAATACAAACTACATTCTGTGAATTTGTGCAGAGCTAATATAGCATACAGCTGAATTCTCCTGACTGTGAGCAGAGTTGGAATCTTTCTGATATTCCAAACTGATAAGTACACTTTTGGCAACTCAGTTTGCACTGAGCTGTATATTCGCTTTATTATTTATATATTTGCTGTACTGTTTCTGTCCTTTGCTGCTGTTGTGTGCACTGTTTCCCCCCCACCCTCCCTCTGAAGTGTTCTTGTAGTCTTAAAACTTGGTGGCTTTGGATTTGCCCATCCCTGCTCTAATTCTGATCTTGGTCACTGCCCCTGTCCAATCTCATTTGATCACTCAACATAGTGCAGTGAGATTATTTGGGCAGGACTGCCTCCTTGCTTCTTTGACTTTGAACACTTCTGCTTCCTGTCTTTCCACTTAAAAAAAATTGTACACTTTATTCAGCTGCTTTTACTGTAATTATATTCTTCATACTTTATTACCTTATTTTTGCTGTGTGCTCTTAAGTGTTTGAGTGCTTTTATTCTGCTACATTTAATACTGCTTGTTAGTAGCCTAATTAAATTTATCTGTTATTCTAAGCATTTTAAGCTTTGGTCTTAGCACATGTGCTTCAGGCGAGTTACTTTATATTTAAGAATGTTCTTGTGGTCTACACTCTTGTGGACAAACCCTTAACAAAACCTTCTCTCCATAAAGTCCTGCATACCATTGCTATAATCTCCTTGTGTTCTGACTGCATGTGTTTCTCAAACAATCTGAAAATGTAGAGCTGATAAGTATATTTTTTGGCACTTTTTAACTGTTCAGAGTTCTGCACTGTCTTAATTTTTGCTTGACTGAATTTTGTATAGATATACATATGTATATATATATATATATATATATATATATATATATATATATATATATATATATATATATGTATATATATATATATATATATATATATATATATATTTGCTGGCATTGTTTTCTGATACTCAAAGTGCCTCCATTTTGATTTTTCCCTAATTTACTGCTTTCTGCACTTCTTTTTAGTCATTTTTTTATTTAATTGCATTTATTTAAATTGTATTTGCTTTAATATTGCTACACACTCAAGTACTCTAGCTTGCACTGCATTTGAATTGTTTTTACTTCTGCTTTAGCTGCTTTTCTGTAAAAAAAAAAAAAAAAAAAGCAAAAAGAACAAAAAAAAAAGTTCTAAGTTTGCTTCCCGCCTTTCCTATAACTAGTCTAGTCCAGATACAGATTTGCTGTATCCATTACTGTTTGTAAGCTTCTGAGTACCCCCAGACCTTTCTGTGTTGGAGGGAAGTGTTCTAGCTTATCAGTGGGAGTGGTAAGCACTAGGTAGCCTATCTACCACAGGATGAGTGGTTTCTGGCCCAGAAATTGTAGTTTATTGCCCGTTTGGGCAGTTTTTCCATCCCTTTCAACTTTCAGGTTTAAAAGCCTGTGTTTACGCTTGTTTTCCATCTTTCCTGTAACTAGTCTAGTCCAGATACAGACTTGCTGTATCCAGGACTGTTTGTAAGCTTCTGAGCCTCCTAAGCCTTTCTGGGTTGGAGGGAAGCCTTCTATCTTATTAGTGGGAGTGGTAAGCACTAGGTAGCCTATCTACCACAAAAGGAGTGGTTTCTGACCCAGAAATTGTAGTTTATTGGCAGTTTGGTCAGTTTTTTCTATCCCGTTCAACTTTCTGGTTTAAAAGCCCACATTTGCACTTGTTTCCCACCTTTCCTATAACTAGTCAAGTCCAGATACAGATTTGCCGTATCCAGGACTGTAAGCTTCTGAACCCCCAAGCCTTTCTGTGTCGGAAGAAAGCCTTCTAGCTTATCAGTGGGAGTGGTAAGCACTAGGTAGCCTACAGATTTGCTGTATCCAGGACTGTTTGTAAGCTTCTGAGCGGTACCAAAAATTCTGCTGTTCAATTTGTCCCTTAGATCTGCTAGTTCTATCGTCTCCTACACTTTTACAAGCTTATTAATCTAGCACTTTACAAGACTTCTCGTAGCAGTTATTGTAACACACAAAAGTGCTACCAGCACTAAACATTCTACAAGGAAACAGCTCCAGTACTTATTATTAATGCCCACCCCTCCAAGCATGTCTAAAGGTCAGTTCCCTGTGCTTTCTCCTATTAACCTGGTGAACCTGGGCATCCTGAGGCAGTGTAGCAACTGCCTCGTACACTGACAACCCTCTCCTCTTACGTCCCAACACTCAGACTTGCGAGAGATGCACTAATATATCCAAACTGGAAACCACGCACTCTTCAGCCAAGACTGGAATAGCTGGTCAGGAGTTAAAGGTCAACACTTGCACCACACCACATGGAACACATAGCCCTCCAGAACACACACCAGCACTGCCTTCACATAAAAACACAAACCACACACCCACCTTCGTGAAGGCTCTCAATAAAAATCTACCCAAACAGCAGAGATCTCCAAGACAGAAATGCACTCGACCACCACAACACAACACTAATCATGAGGCACATAACTCTCCTAAACAGTGTGCCACTCAACCAAAGCCCCGAAGGCAAAACAGCATGTCCAACACACTAGCCATAGGTGACTCAATAGTGAGGCACACTGATGTCCCACTCACTAGGTTGAAATAAGGAGAAAGTAACAGTCAGCTGCCTGTCAGGTGTCAGGATCTGCCACATAACGCACGCACTCAGGTCCTCAACAACAGGTACAAATATGATTCTGTCATTGTACATGTGGGTGTGAATGACCTGAGATGTACCGCCCTGGACTACATGAAAAGAGACATAGAGGAGCTCTCGGATTATGTTGCCTAGGCGGGTATGAGCCTAGCCCTGAGCAGCCTCCTACCATCACTCAGAATGATACCACAGTGCAAGCAGAAAATGATTGATTTCAACAATTGGATAAGTTTCTGGTGTCATTCTAAGGGGAACCAGTATCTGTCTGCCTGGGATGACATGATTGACAGACCTCGATGCTTTGCCAGAGATGGCCTGCATCTGTCACCCCTGGGATTTCGGATACTGGCTAAGGCACTTGCCACCCCTATAGTGCCTTTTTTGGTTGTGTTCCAAATACCAAATTACCACCATAACAGCTACAAAGAAATGCAATCAGAGGGTCATGCTGCTCAACGCTAGAAGTCTAAATCTCAAAATGCACTCACTCGACGCACTCCTTAAAATGGAGAGCATCGACATTTGTGCTGTAACAGAGACTTGGTTCAAGGCAGCAGAAAGCACCCCTGCACTATCAGGCTATAACTCATTCCACACCTTTCAGCCCCAGAACTTGGACTGAAGCTCCAAAGGCGGTGGTGTTTCCATATTCATAAAGGATGCACACACCTCCAGACTGGTAGTCCAACATAATGCATCAGAGATACTTCAGGTGCAGCTAACATTGGTCATAGCCTGCTATAGGTCCCCAATTACGTCCTAAGACTCACACTCCACATTCCTAAGCACCCTGGAGAATATTAGGGTCCAACCTAACACTCTCATACTAGGCAACTTCAACTACCCCTCCATTAACTGGGAAAACTACTCATGTACCAGTATACTTGCCCAACATTTCCTGGAATTCATTAATTCCAATGCCCTGGACTAGCTCGTTCTTATCCCCACTAGAGGTAGCAACATCCTTGACCTGGTCATTACTAACATGGGCGACCATTGCTCTACACCAGCAGTCAACTCCTCCCTAGTTAAATCCAACCACAAACTAATCACCTTGGAAATCCACATCCCCCCCCCCCCTGCAAAGGTAACCACCATGAAAAACTTCTCCAAATCTAACTTTGGGCTCCTAAAAACAAAGGTATCTAACTTCACATCACCCATGCAAATGGAGAATAGTTGCATAACCACTGAATCATACACCAATGCACTGTACGAACACGTACACAAATGCATGGATCTCCCCATACCCAATAGAAGCAAGACGCTCTTCTCCAAAAAAAGGAAGCCAATCTGGTGGTCCCTGCCATAAACAAATTCTACAACAGAACAAGGAAACTGATGCAGAATAAGGTAAAGTCCCAAGTCTGAAAAAAAACCCTTATCAGCCTCAACAAAAAGTTGAGATCCCTCATCAAATCATATAAAGCTAGCTATGAAAACAGAATTGCAGCAGATAGTAAAGACAACCACAAGGCCTTCTATAGTTATGTAAAGAATCTACATGGCAATACCCAGATTTGCTCTGAGCTACTGCACAATAGTACCTCCTATACCGAGACAACAGATGTTGGCAATATACTGGCTGACAGATTCAGTGCCAACTTTACCCTCTCTCCCCCATCAAAGGACCAATCACAATACCAGTAGATTGCCAGGCACCCAGTATTACTGCTGCACAGGTTAAAACAGCACTGTCCAAGGCCAAGAATACAGCTTCTATGGGACCTGACAATATCCCTGGCTTTGTTCTACATGAACTACAGAGTGAACTGGCCTCACCTGTGTGCCCTGTTCAGTCACAGCCTCACCTCAGGCTTTGTCCCTATCAAATGGTGCACTGCTTCAGTTATCCCTCTCCACAAAGAAGGAGTGACTACAGACCCTGGGAACTATCGCCCCATTAGCCTGACAAGTCTGATATGCAAAGCTATGGAATGCATCATCATGGACCTAATAAACAAGGATATAGGGAATCTCCAAACTCTGGATTGCACACAGTTTGGTTTTGTGAAGGGTAGATCATGCCTGCTCAACCTGGTCGACTTCTTTGAGTCAGTCACCAGAGTTGTGGATGAAGGCAAGGTGGTTCATACAGCTTACCTTGATCTGGTCAAGGCCTTTGATATTATTCCCCACTCAGGAATCATAGAAAAACTCACTAAGCTAGGCATCAAACCCTACATTACTAGATAGGTTGCAAAGTGGCTCACAGATAGAACCCACAGTGTGAAAGTAGCTGACTCTAAGTCAGACTGCCGACCAGTCATGAGTGGAGTCCCCCAGGGTTTGGTCCTGGGTCTTCTCCTGTTTGGTATCTACTTCTCTGAAGTCCAGTCCAACACGAAGGGACTCTGGCTGACAAAGTTTGCAGACTATTACAAGTTGGGAGTTATTATTAACTCCCCATTTGATGTTAACATCCTATAGAAAGGCCTCAATGAGACCAATGACTGGTGTCAGAACCATGGCCTTAAGCTCAATGCCAAAAAATGTGTCCTCATCCCCTTTGGGAAAAACTCATTTCCCATTAATAACCCCATCAATGGTAGTCCACTGAACACAGAAGGCATTATAGGAGATCTGGGAACACAGGTTGACAGCAACCTCTCTTTTGACCACCACATTGCCACTGTGGTCAGATAGTCCTTCTAAGTGGCACATCTCATTACTAAGGGTTTTGCATCCAGGAAGAAAGAGGTCATTGTCTCCCTCTACTCTTCCCTCATTAGGCCAATCATCAAGTACAATGCTCCATTTGGCATGTACCTCATTAGACACCTGCAACAATGGGGGAGGCTGCAAAAGTACCTCACAAAGAGGATCTTGGGCCTTAAACACTTGTCCTATATGGATAGATTCAAAAAACTCCTAACTATTCTCTGGCTCATCTCGCCTACTTAGAGGCGATCTCTACTTGACTTACAAAGCCATGTCTGACCCAGCTCTGTTAGAAATGCTACAGCTAAAGAAATCCCAATCCCTCCACACCACATGCTCCAGAGACCTCACCCTCATTACCACAATCAACAGACCAAGCTGGAGAGACAGGCTTATAACCCAGAGACTGCCCATGCTATGGAATACACTTCCCATACATGTCAAACAGAGCACCTCACTGGCCCTCTTTAAAAGAAATCTTGATGAGTGGATGGGAAATAGAAAATTCACCCCGGGGATCACTCCAGTGGCTCTTATCGACAGAGACACTGGGAACTAAGGTCGGGTGGCACAATGCCAGAGTAATCCTATGGGCTAGGCTTGTAAAGGCTCCAGGGCCATTAGCCTAGTGCACACCTATGAACCTATGAAGTCCATCCTACAAAGCTTGTGCAGTGACATTAATCACTATCACTCATCCACAAACACACTGCAAATTGTTCTAAAGGCATGTCTTCACTGCATAAACTGCTATCAGTTTGTTTTATTTAGGTTGCTAATTATGTGTACAAGTAACATGCTTCAAAATGATCCCAGACAGATTTATTATCTTCCCAAATATGAAATTCTGACCAGATGAAAGGAAACACAAACACTGAACTGTCACTGCTTGTTTGACCTGCTAGTTTATAGAAAAGTCAATTTATATTAACATCTATGTAGACAACTGCTGCCTTCAACAGAGATGCTGTCCAATGAAACTGGACTGTTAAACAATCTTAATAAAAGATGCATAATTTACATTATACTTTCCTGGTCTTCCTGGTCTCATTTTCAGGAAGTTTCCTTAATCTGACCCTTCTAAAATTCCCTCTTTCACATTTTCTTACTAAATAAGTTTTTCAGTTTCTGTCCAGGTCCCTTAAATGATCATAATGAAAGAACACGTGAGCTATTTACATGTTCCGTTAAACAAGCAGATGTCACCATGAGCAGGCATCCCTTATTTCAAACACAATAATAAATAAAACAAAAATCATCAAGGCTCATTGCTGAAGCATTCACACTCAGCAGCACTGCTGTGGGGTTTCAGCTCTTCACAACTCCAGCGGAAATACAATTAACAAATCATCTGCCTAATGGTTCCGCCCTGCACTACAGCTGAAGAAATGTCCATAATAATAATGACGTCAGGGTGAACAACAATTGAATAGAAATGCCTTCCTCTCAAAGAAAGGACAGTGACTACTAACAGGATGTACCTTGAAGAGCTGTGCTGTATCTCCTAATTGTTTTACTAACTGGTCTTCTTCTTGTCTGTTACTCTGTCCTTAGCATACTTAGGTAATGCAACAATATGGTCTGACACTTAAAAGAAAACACTGAAGACAGTGAAATCAGCTTCCTCAACTAAGGACAACCATAAGACGTTCTTTAATTACATCCGTAACCTAAACGGAAAGGCCCAGATTTGTGCCGAACTGGTAGTTAATGATGCCCCATATGCTGAGCCAATGGACATAGCTAACCTGTTGACCGACAGATTCTGTGAAAACTTCACTCCCCTGTCCCTGCCACATGTACCCCTTGACATCCCTACCACTTGCCCCTACCTTATATCCCTAAAGGTCAGGTCGTAAACACATGCTCTAAGGCCAAAAACACAGCATCTGTGGGACCGGATAACATCCCAGGGTGTGTCCTACATGTGCTCCAACAAGAATTAGCAACACAATTGGATACTGTTTTAATCATAGTCTAAGCGCCGGCTTTGTCCCAGCCAAATGAAAAATGCCCATAGTTATTACTTTGCATAAAGGTGGAGCTTCCACTGACCCTGGGAACTATAGCCCTATTAGCCTGACTAGCCTTATCTGCAAGGCATGGAGCGTATCATCATGGACCTCATCAACAAAGATATAGGTAATCTCCAAACACCTGACCCTACTCAGGATTTGTCAAAGGGAGATCATGCCTGTTAAACCTGGTGGACTTCTTCAAAACAGTCAACAAGGCCCTGGACGAGGGGAAATCTGTGCATACGGCCTACCTAGAATTAGCCAAGGCTTTTTACAATATCTCCCACTCAGGCATCATTGACAAACTCACCCAGCTAGGTATCGACCCTTATATCATTAGATGAGTGACTAACTGCCTCATTGATAGAACCCATAGTCAAAATAGGAGAATCCACTTCCAACAGCAGACCTGTAACCAGTGGTGTTCCACAGGGATCAATCCTGGGACCTCTGCTATTTGGAATCTATTTCTCTGATATACAAGCAAAAACTAAAGGTTTGTGGCTGACAAAGTTTGCTGATGACTGCAAACTGGGAGCAGTCATAGAATCTCCAAATGATGTCACCATCCTACAAGAGGATCTTACACAAACAAATGATCAGTGTCAAATCACGATCTTAAACTCAATACAAAATATGTATTATCATTCCTTTCAGTAAAAGCAATGTTCCTGCTAACCACCACATCAGTAGCAACATGCTAAGCATGCACTCAGTGGTGAGAGACCTGGGCACACAAGTTGATAGCAATTTTACCTTTGATCACCATGTCTCCACAGTGGTAAGAAGGGCATTCTATATTGCTCATCTCATAAGTAAGGGCATTGCCTCCAGAAAAAATATATATATAACCTCCCTGTGCTCTTCCCTCATCAGGCCAATAATTGAGTACAATGCCCTTTTTGGTATGTACCTTTCCAAGCACGTCAAGCAATTGGAAAACCCACAAAGTTTCCTCACAAGGAAAATTCAAGGTCTTCAGCATCTGTCCTACATGGCTCATCTGAAATCCTTGTCACTTTATTCTGTTTCATACAGACTACTAAGAGATGATCTCTTCCTTGCATATAAGGCAATCTCTGACCCTGCTTTATTGGAAATGCTGCATATCTGCAAGTCAAATGGTACACTGGTTACTCACTCTAAAGACCTTAAGCTGGTATGCGACATTAATACAACCTGCTGGAGGGACAGATTTACTTCCCAGAGGTTACCACACCTTTGTAACAGATTCCCGCTTCATGTCAATCAGAGCACCTAATTGGCCCTCTTCAAACGTAGATTGGATGAGTTACCGTAAATTCACCCCAGGGTTCCACTTGTTTCCCTCTTGTACAGGGGCACTAGGTGCTGACTGTGGAAATAAGTGTAGAACTTGGCTATGCTTGTAAGGGCCATAGGACCATTAGCCTAGCAACTTCCTATGATCCTATAAAATGTAAGCATACATACTCCTGTGATGTAAGAAGGATTCCCATTACCAAACAGTCACCAGAAAATCTAACCTGCTACTTATCGACCCTCATACCTCTCCACCTCTTAGAGCAAGACATCTGGACAAAGCTATAAATAAAAGTGGGAAAAAGGGCCTAAAATAGGGACAATTTTTAAATATTGCTCTGACAAACTTAAAAAGTTGATAGAATAACAGGTTTTGCATTAGCATGAAGTTTCTTTTTTTTTACTTAAAACATTAGCATGAGTTTTCTGCTTAGTTAAAACTGACCACAAATCAGTCACCTATGAACTGACACTAGCACCAGAACTCACAAAGGGTGAAATCAGATTAAAAACTTCACCAAGGCAAACTATACCCTCCTAGATGAAGGTATAAATGCATTCCAAGCCCCACCCCAAGCTGAAAGTGGTAACTATATGCCGAAGTTTACACTAAAACCTTGTACAATCACTTGCATAAGTGTATAAACTCACCTGTACCAGATAGAATTAAAGCCAAAGCCCCAAGTAAAGTCAAGGTGCCAATGGTGGACTTCCAGCATCAACAAACTCTACAATAAATGCAAAATGTTTCTGTCCAAGAAAACAAAGACAAGGACCTAACAATGGAAAAGCACCCTCCTCAGCTTTAACAGGCAAATAAGTCAACTTGTCAAATCCTCCAAGAACTTCTTTTGAGAGAAAACTAGCAAGTACTGCCAAGGATAGCCATAAGGCCTTTTACAGCTGTGTACATAACCTAAGGAGTAGGACCGAAGCGTGTGCCGAACTGGTGGCCAACGGTATCACACACACTGACCCCACAGAGATAACAAACCTGCTAGTGGATAAGTTTGGTGTAAGTTTCACTCCCTTATTCCCTCCTAACTTACAACAAACCCTCCCCCAACCCCCCCCCCACCTGTACATATCTGAAGAGCAGGTCCACAAAGCCCTTTCTAAGGCAAATAACATGGCCTCAGATGACATCCTAGGCTGTCTTCTAAACAGGCTAAAACATGAACTAGCATCACCACTAAGTACCCTTTTCAATCATAGCCTAACCGCAGGCTTTGTTCCTGTGGAATGGAGAACAGCTACAGTTATTCCCTTCCAGAAAGGTGGCCTAGTAACAGACCTGGGTAATTACAGACCCATAAGCCTGACCAGCCTCATCTGTAAGGCTATGGAAT
This sequence comes from Protopterus annectens, assembly GCF_019279795.1. Classification (NCBI taxonomy): domain Eukaryota; kingdom Metazoa; phylum Chordata; order Ceratodontiformes; family Protopteridae; genus Protopterus; species Protopterus annectens. The sequence goes on from NC_056728.1 coordinate 312,739,647, forward strand.
GTATCATTATGGACCTCATAAATAAAGATATAGGCGACCTCCAAACCCTGGATCCTACCCAATTCGGCTTTGTGAATGGCAAATCATGGTTGTTAGATCTTGTGGATTGCTTTGAAAGTGTGACCAAGGCCATTGATGAGGGCCAGTCTGTGCACACAGCATACCTCAACTTGACAAAGGCCTTTGACACAGTCCCATATTCAGGCATTACTGATAAACTTCGCAAACTGAATGTAAGCCCCTTCATTGTAAGATGGGTTCCCAACTGGCTCACAAACCAGACACACATTATCGAAGTGGGCGACTCCACATCAACCAGCAGACCTGTTACCAGTGGGGTAGCATGGGGGTCAGTGCTGGGCCCCCTACTGTTTGGTATGTACTTTTCAGAAGTTCAGGTCAAAACTAAAGGGTTGTGCTCACCAAGTTTGCAGACAACTGCAAACTAGGTGCAATCAAATGATGTCAGCATACTCCAGGAGGGTCTCACACAGACCAACGACTGGTATGTTGGTCATGGTTTCAAACTGAATGCAGAGAAATGCATCATCATTCCCTTTGGCACAAGCAATCTCTCTTCACACTATCAAATCAATAACAATACTGAAGTGCCCATGAAGTGGTAAGGGAGCTGGGAATCACAGGTTGACCGTGACCTTAACTTCAACCACCACATGTCTACCATTGTAAGGAAAGCTTTCCAGTTAGCTAACTTGAGTAGTATATGCATTGCCTCGAGAGCAAAGGAAATTATAACCCCCTCTACTCGGCATTTACCCAGCCCATAACTGAGTATAATGCCCTATTTGGTATGTAAAATAATGAACAATAGTTAGCTCCTTTGAGGTAATCAAACTGTTCCCCTCTATCCAAACTAATTTGATCATCATGGATTGCACGGTGTAATTCTGGGGCTATAGTATGTTAGCTGCTATAATTTAACTAATGCATTTTAAGCAGGTTAAAAAGTAGCTTCTTTCGGGTGGGAGGTTGAAATAATGGTTAAAGTGTTCACCTCACAGACACAAGGTGCAGGGCTTGATTCTCACATGGGTAATTGGCTAGGCTTAAAATGGCCCACAAAGGTTGTTAGCTTAGTACTAATCTATGAAAATAAACATTCATAAATGCATCCCATGTTTGTTTCAATATTGACAGCCACGATCAATAAGAAAAAAAAAACACGCAAAATGCTTTAGCAGGATCAATACAAAATAATAGTAATGCATATTTTCATTCCTGGACACAAGGATAGGAATACATAGCAGTGTCCAGCCAATCAAAAACCTTTAAGGCCCAATGTCCTGCCTTTTCAAAAATCTAGAGGTAACTTTAGTTGCTGACACCCTACCCAAACATTTAATTCAATGCTTCTTTGACAAGGGACTGCATACGCAAAACGTTTTATTTTGGGGTTCTTTTATGATTGTCATCTCAAAAAACAGAGTAACCTGTGCAGGTAAAACTGCTTTCCTGGTATGTGATAACAATGCATGGACCCTCACACCGTCCTACGTAAGAAGGGACAGTAATTATATATGCATTCGGAAGTCTTCATCCAAGAACATCTGCACTGTGTTACAAACAACTCTTGAAAGTACCAAGGACTGGTAGTAGGGCTATTACCATGATGATGAAGAAGGGATATTATTTATTTAACTTTCTGCTGGTCATTGTATGTAAGTTCTTAACTCTAGCCATAACTTAATGGGCCATACAATATGTTGTTACACCTTAACTACCAAAAGATGTGCAATTTTAAAATATCAAGTGTGCATTTTGTAATGAGCAGCCCAAATTAAATGAAAGAGCATTTTTTATTTTAGGATCTTGGTTAATTTGGTGTTCAAAAGTGAGCTGAAATGGCCTTTTGTTGAATACTATGTTGTGTAATCGAATTCTTTCATTTGCATTGTGATCTGTGATCATAAGAAGTCTGAAACTCAAATGTCTGTCATTAATTTCTAACTTCAATCATTAATGATTTGTCACTAATTTGCCAAAATACTACAATTTTATTAAAAACTGAACAAAAATATGGGGCAAAAATATGGACATTTTGCAAAAATCTGTACAGTTGACAGGTACGTCAACCCTAATCTGGAACTATAACGTGTTAAAAAAAAAAGGGCAAATTACTTTCTTGGGTGCTGCAGCCAATCAGTTCCCTTGCTTCACTGAAGTGGACCTGACTAAGTGCAGCTTACTGACAAATCAAAAAAATAATGAAAAAGTTTGTGATCGTGCAGTGACGTCACACAACTGCTAAGGAACGAATGGAGGAAACAGAGAAACTCATGGCTGTTGCATGGGGGCCTTCATTCATGGGGGAAATAATCAGGTGCTTCCCGAGGCCGTGGGTTCCATGGAGGCCTAATGCCGGCTATGGGTGGGATTTTCGTAGGCTGTGACAATATACATGCAACTATGCTGGGATCTAGGTAGACTGTAACAATATACGTGTAACTGTGCTGGGATTTACGTAGGCTGTGACAATATACATGTAACTGTGCTGGGATTTATGTAGGCTGTGACAATATACACATAACCGTGCTGGGATTTAAACTTTGGCCCTCATTGTTTATACTGACTGGAATGCTATCAAGTGGGTCACATGGTCTGCAGTATTCTACATCAGATCCTTATCACAAAAAGAGGAGATTCATCTGTTTAAAGAGGTTTTACTGCTTGAAGTACATCAGAAGTAATGAAGTAGATTAGAGGAAAACACACTAGTCTGCTTTAGCCAGTGTGACAATGAATCTCAGTAGAAACATCATCAAAGTACAAAAAGGTAAGCTATTGTTATAGAGGACTGGCTTTAATGTCTGTATTATGATGTTGTGGTTCATCTCTACTACATATATTTGTTTGATTGCTTCTTTTGATGTATTATAACAGGATACAGAAACATTACACACAATTCTGTACTCTTACAGTCGTCTTTGTATTAATTATGGGCTAATCTTCCTGGTCCACCTGTTTGTGCCTCATGAAGGAGATGTTGGTGCTGGTTAGAATAGCCACCTTCTCCCCACTTGTTGCAGAGTACCTGTAGTTTGGCACAACTCCAAAAATCAAAGAATACTTATAGTATACAAAAAATACTAAACACTCTCTGCTGCAAAGGCTGTGTTAGGAAAAGTATGCCATACAATGCTGCAATCCATAGCAACCACACAAGGACCCTAAAGATAAGCTTGGTAGGCAGGAGTCCATGCTTTACACTGGTGTGATATTCCCTCTGATGTTCCTGATCACACTCCTGTCTGTGCCTATGCAGCTTGTGTGTATTTTAACTGTAACAGAAAGTACAGTTGGTCACCCATGGTATCTAGCAGATCTCTGTAGGCCCATTGAAGGATAACCTGGTGATAAAGAGTGGAAGATCCCCCCCCCCCCCACACACACACACACACACACACACACCATGAATAAGGGCAAGGGCCATGCTTCACTCTGCTATTATTGAAGTAGCACACCTCTTCCATGCAATTTTTGAGAGGAAGTACATCCTCACCGCAAGGCTATTTGAGGTATAGTGTTAGTTTCACAGTGTATGAACTCTAACCTTGGTTTCCACACTCCTATAATAAACTGTAAACAACTAATTAAATACCTTGCAATCTTTGTATAACTGTCAGGGAAAAAGTGTGCTACTTCTATAATAGCAGAGTGAAGCATGGCCCTTATTCAGGTATGTGGGGTCCTTGTGTGGTTGCTGTGGATTGCAGCATTGTATGGTATCCTTTTCCCAACACACTGAGCAATAGCCTTTGCAGCAGGGATATTGCTGTGTTTAGTATTTTGTGTATATCTTTATTATAGTGCATGTTCATAATTTTTCCATCTTACAAAACAGACTATTTTTAAAGGGTCATTCACAGAGGTTTAATTAATTAGATATAGAAAGCAACATAGTATGTAAAATGAATACCCCTGAAACCCATCCATTCCATGGAACAGGACAAGGACTGCTGTATTTGTGAGAGGGGTGGGGGTGGGGAGGAGGGATCTGTGCTTTCTTGGTAGAAAGTCAGTGTGAACAGTGTGGGCTGAAAGTAAAAACATCTATATTCATAATCTTTCAGCTGTGCATGTAAATGCAGACCAGCTGTCTGACACCAAAACACTGGCATAGCTCTCAGCCTTCTATGTCCAAAACGTGTAACGCTACCTTTCAAAATGTGGAACAAATGGATGAAATGTTTAACACTTACTAGCAGTTTATTAACAACTTCAACTAGGAAGCAGACTTAGTTTACACTTACAAAAAGTTCTTTTGATGAATTAATATGATTCAGAATTATTTACCATTGATATCAGTTAAAAAAATTCTTAACTGAATGTATGACAGACCCTTTCAATGTGGAACTGCGAGGCACATGAACTTCTTAAAAATTTGTAACATTGAATGTGTGTAAAGATTTTTAGTGTCCAACTGCAAGGAACATGGACTTTTTAAGAGTCAGAATGAGGAATGCTCCTCATAATGGAGGTACACTTAAGCGGTATGAACACTGGTAATACACTAAGAAACAAATCTGCAATTAGGCAGAATACTAGGTCACGGATGGTTTATTATATCACCGTTTTCTTCTCCGTGTAGCCCAGAGCACTGGATTAACATATGCAGTTGTCAGCAGAACCGCTTATGGTCTCTTGCATTATCTGTCTGCTTAATATAATGCAGAAGTCTGAAGAAAAATAATAGCTTAACTAACTGTTGCTTTATTGTACTAATTTGTTAACTCAGGAACTAGTTGTTTAGATTTAATGCAACATAAGTATACATTTGTTTATCTGCACTGTATGAAGTCATTTTGTCTAAAATAAGTTTGTTACTTTTCAGAATTAGCTACAAAATAGCTTATAGACGTGGAGAAAAAACTATGTACAGAAGAAAATCACAGTGCTGCCCTGGGTTTTTTGAAAACAGGGAGCTGTGCATCCGTAAGTAACAATTTTTGTTTCTCAGAATATGCATTTGCAATTGGTATGCAATGCAATAATATGAAGTACTTTTTTCTATAATAAGGAGGTATTGTTAGTCTAACTAAATTTAGTAATGCAGTACTGAGTGGATTGTTGTTTTTTTTTTTTGCAATAAGTAATGCATATTATGTACATAGGATCTGCCTTTATCTTCCTGAATAACTGGTATATATTAAAATTATTTTCTCTGCTCGGTTGACTATGTTTATTAAATTGAATAGTTATGACCACTAACATAATTACTTAGATGGTGGTTGAGCCCAGACCACCAGCTGTCTTCCCCCAGTCCCTGCTCTCATACAGCAATGAGCTACATAGGAATTGCAGTTTTTTGTTTTATTTCTTTTTTTGTGTGATGATCTACTAGGACTCAGTGCAACATTTCCCTGCCTCCTAGATAAAAGGGAAGTCAACACCATTGTCAAATTGATTAAACTGATTACTCCAAAAAAAATTGATATTTTTAGGAATGGGTATTGCAGAGGCCATTTTCTGGTTTACTGTCTGAGTAGTGTTTATGGAACATACTGCTGTTGGTAAATACAGTTCCACGAGAAGTAAGTTAGAAACTCAGCTTTTGTAAAGCTGTTGGACAGTTAGTGCAGAGGATTAAGCATATAAGCGGTTAGTGAACTGCTTTCTGTGGTCCAGGGTTTTTATTTTCTAAGCTGTCATTCTCCTGTTGAGTGACATGAGCAAGTCTCTTATCTAAACAGTGCTTTAGGGTTAGCTCTTTAAAGAGACTGTTATCCATTGGGCAGAGATGTTTTTAGGCTGAGGTGAAGGGGACAGGTGCAAGGTGCTGGGGGCATGATTGGTTGATGCCAATTGGGTGGTAATGCAGTACTGGCATTTCTGAATGTCCATGTGGAAAAAAATGCTGATACTACTTTTTGGTCAAGATTAAGGCACTTCAGCACTGTGTGTGTGTGTGTGTGTGTGTGTGTGTGTGTGTGTGTGTGTGTGTGTGTGTGTGTGTGTGTGTGTGTGTGTGTGTGTGTGTGAGTGTGTGTGTCTGTGTGTGTAGTTGTAGTAAGCTGCTTTTTCTTTTCTTTTTTTTTTTTTTTGCTTCCTAACTTAAAGTTGAAGGCAGACCAGATTGGTGGAATGACAGTGTGGCAAAACAGCTACAGGTCTGCCAGTGGACTTACCCAGTTAACATAAAAAAGGTGTATAACCCTTAGTTTCCCCTAACAAAAAGAAACAAAATTTAAAAGTAATTGGTAAGTGCCTGTAAAGATAGGGACTGCTTGCATGTGGAGCTAATTGCCCTCATCTGATACACGTGTCTTTCTCTCCCTTAGAGCTATGTAACATAGTCAGGATTTTCGGTATCGCTTTTGAAAACAGTTACTAAAGCTCACTGCCAGCCTGTGAACCTGCCCCCTTTCAGTACAGAAGAGCGTACTGATGTACAAGGTATTACAAAGATCATAGGCCATGCTCCATTCACATCAACAGAGATTCACTAAAGCGCACTTTTAGTATGTTATTATGAGTACATAGTAATGAAAAATAATAGCAGCTGCCTATTTTAATACATTTGTTAACCAGGTAAACCCATTGGCCTCAAGTGTCCATCTTCAGAGGTGACCCAGGATCACTGTCTGGTTAAGTGATTTTTCAAAAAATCACTCAGTAGACAAATGGAAGTGGAAGGAATCAGTCTTCTTTAATACTTAATTATTTTGTGAGTATTTTCATAAAAGGGTGACTATTTTTTTTCATGTGCAGTATATTGTGCTAAAGATGGCAAGTATAAACAAATAATGTGGTGAGGAAGCAGAATTAACTGAAAACAGCATACGGCAAGACTACACATAGCTGATAGCACTTACATACTGCTGTGGTGATTAAGGTCACACCGGACCAGCAAGTGGACCTTTTAGTTTCACGCCAGGGTACTGTCTGCTGTTGAAGTGCTGTGATTCTTGTCGTTTTCACTGAAATCCGTAATAACTTGCCTGTTTCCCAACTTTACTCAGCTGTTGCACCAGCCTGTTTGTAGTATGTTATATGGTAAAAGAATGTGATCCTGATATGCTGAAGCAGAACAATGTTGCACAATCTTTGTAGCACACACCAGACATATTTGGTCTTGGTTCTGTCTCCTGTACTCCTCAGTGTCTGAGACTATTCTTCCCCTTTTTCTGTGTAGTGTGTAGTTCACACACTTTCTGCTTGGCAGATAGCTCATGTGGTATATGAATGCTTCTTACATTCAACAATCAACACCTCTTACCCCCCATCCTACTTTAACTGCTAAGATTTCATGTAAAACTGTAATGTCAATCCCTGTGTTATTTTACATTGTAACAAATCTAACAGGAATATGCACCAATGGATTTTTATTATTTTAATTGGCGTTTGTGTGTGTGTGTGTGTGTGTGTGTGTGTGTGTGTGTGTGTGTGTGTGTGTGTGTGTGTGTGTGTGTAATTTTACCTTTTGCTTTTTGACTGTATTTTCACTGCAATTATGGATTTTTTTGTCATGTTGTGTAACACCATCGTTCTTCAATGGTATTACATACTCCATTGAAAATGGGCTCTTCTTGGCCCAATGGGCTATCCCGGTAAACAAACTGTAAAATAAATAAAAAAATAAATGCTTCCTTAGTGGACAGTGGGTATGGACACCCTTTATACTGCACAAAGTGTACTTTGGATACCCATTATATTGTACAGAATGGTATGTGCTGACCTTGGAAAGGCAGGACCCCCATTATACTGTACATAGTGGCAAGTGTTGATCTGGGAAAGATAGGACCACCATTATACTGTGCAGAATGGCACTAGGAACTAGATCACAGTATAGTACTAAGAATGGTGCATTTTACATGACTGCTGGAAGATTGAGGAGTAAGAAGAAGTGGATGATTTTATATTTTTATTCTATTAGTTGGCAAACCAATCCTTATCACTAGGTTATGGTGCCTTTTTTGGAGTTTAAGGGAATCACAGTGTCAGAACGCTGTCACACTAACTGAGGCACACACTTTGTAAATGGAGATTGATGGAATCAGACCCAGCACTATAGGGTGAGGCTATTTGTTAGCAGCTCACAACTTTGAAGGAAGGAAAGCAGTGAACAACATTTGTGCTGCATCCAAAGGAAAAGGGAACTGTTGCATTGTTTTCTAGTGATGCAGCTCTCTAATGTTCGTTGGTCTAATAGTAGCACAGCACTTGTTGCTATAACTGGAAGGCTCAGTGTGCTGTTTTGTGTTGCATAAAGTAATTAAGGCTAACATCTTTAATGACCCTATGATAAATCATGCTATGAAGATAAATCGTTTGTACCCTCTTACTAGATGCTCAGGTTTTATGTTGCAACATCAGCATGCCTTTCAGGAGGCTTTCAGTCTACCTGCTGTGACGGCTGTACATGGCATTTGTAATGGCTCCTCTGTCAACAGTTAAACACTGTAACTTGCATGAAATAAGAGACATTCATCTGGGTTGTTGACATGTCAAGGGAGAAAAATGAAACCAGTGTTGAAAGTCTTTAACTGTCAGTAATGTTCAGGAATTCTGGGTATTCTTGACCAGGAGCAGACTCTTGTTGCTCCTTTAACCTCTGTAATTTAGCATTCTAAGTTTTATGGTGACTTTTCTAGTTTGAGGTTTTCCTTAACCTTAAGATGATGCAACTTACAGCAGTGAAATCAGCCTGTAATGTTTCACATAATTAGAGAAATATGTGCTTAAGTGTGCTGTTAAATTCTGCAGGCTGTGTCTGGGTATTTTAGTTTGTTTAATGGCTTAGAGTCCTGCTGCATTAGGTTATATTGAACATGCATATATTTGGGGGCTGAATGTTAAAGTGAAAAAAAGGTTTGTGTCAAAGTGCTTACTCTCTATGGAGTCTTTTGAAGGTTCCTATATTAGTTGCATTGTGAAAGGGAGATATCAGAGTGGTAGTCATTTAGAGATGCATCTGACCACTCAGTGCCCTGGCCAGCTGCACCAAACAGCTGGATGCTGAACAGTATCCCCAGGAGAAGATCCTGTAAGGTACGAGCCCAGAGACGAGTTCTGGAAATGCAGCCCAGCTGG
>NC_056728.1:312753697-312773697 GCF_019279795.1 Protopterus annectens
ATGTCCATCACACAGGACCGGTGGGTCCTCAACATTGTATCCCACGGGTACAAATTTTATTTCCATTCACTGCCAACCCCAAGTGGGTTTCCAGACCTTCCTCCTAACCAGTGGGCAGAGGCTCAAATACAAGTAACTTCCCTGCTCAATATCAGAGCTATTTAGCCGGTTCCAGTAAAACAGAGGGGTCAAGGATTCTACTCCGGACTCTTCCTGGTACCGAGGAAAGAGGGTTCTTGGTGCCCAATCCTGGATCTTTCAATTCTCAGCATCTTCCTGGTGGTACCAAAATTCAAAATGCTTACCCTGCAACAGCTTCTTCTTATGCTAGCCAAGGATGCCTGGTTAGTCACCCTAGACTTAAAAGAAGCCTATCTGCACATCCCCATAAGGGAGTCATGCAGGAAGTATCTACGTTTCAGGGCAGGATCTATGCATCATCAGTTCTCTGCACTTCCCTTTGGCTTATCTACTGCGCCCAGAGTTTTCACAAAATGCCTGGCTCCAGCCATTGCATACTGCAGGCAGAGAAATATCCACATTTTCCCATACTTGGACAACTGCCTGATTTCAGGCGGACAGTCAGGAATTACTGTTGCAGCACCTGACATTTGTGAAACACCTTTTCACTTCCTTGGGGTACACCAACAATGAAAATAAATCAAAACTGGTACCCAGTCAAAATATTGTATTTCTGGGAGCAAGCTTGGACACAACATCCCAGATGGCATTCCTCACTTCAGAAAAACAAGTCTATCTGACAGCCTACTTCAAACAAATGGCCACCAGAACCCAGCTATCTGCAAGAAAAATACTGCAGGCCCCAGGGTTTATGGCCTCATGTATCCTGCTAATTCCATATGCAAGACTGCATATGAAGAAACTTCAATGGTACTTAAAAAGTCTTTGGTGCCAACATTCTCAGGACATGGAAACAGTCATTCCTATCATACCCAGTCTAAGGACAGAGTTCCTTTGGTGGGCAGAAGCATGCTACCACAACAAGGGCCTGCCCTTTTCTCAACCCCATGTCATCCAGACCCTAACCACAGATGCATCAGACTATGCCTGGGGATCACACATGGACAGCAAATGCATTCAGGGCCACTGGAGCCCAAGTCAGATTCATCTGCACATCAACCAAAAAGAGATGCTAGCTGTGCAGAATACCCTGATAGCTTTCAGATCCCTACTCTTTCCAGGACAACTGCTAATAAAAACAGACAGCACCACAGTTATGTGGTACATCAACAAGCAGGGGGGAACCCACTCCTACCCACTCTGCAGGTTAGCCATGGCCCTGTGGCAATGGCCTTGGACATGCAAGTCCATCTGCAAGCTCAATTCCTGCCAGGCAAACAAAACTCACTGGCAGATGACTTAAGAAGAAATCACCTAGACCCACACGAGTGGCAATTGGAGCCCCGCACCTTCAACCTTCTGATTCAGAAATGGGGGACCCCAGAGGTGGATCTCTTTGCCTCCCCCTACAACCACCAGCTCAGCAAATTCTGCATCAGGAATCCTCACAGCAGGGCCTGGAAAGTGGATGCCCTATCTTTTCAGTGGGTAAATCTCTCAATCTATGCCTTTCCCCCTCTGCCCCTTCTCTCAAGAGTATTACTCAAGATAAGACAGGACAGACCAAGGATAATTCTAATTGCCCCAGACTGGCCATGCCAGCACTGGTACCCACTCCTGCGCAGACTGTCACCGGTGCCACCCTGGCATCTACATCACAACCCAACCCTGCTCTCTCAGCAGTAGGGACGGATTTTGTATCCACAACTGCAAACCCTAAATTTTGCAGCCTGGCTTATTCCTTGAATTCTCCCCAAGCAACCCTAAGCAAGCAGGTGCTGGACATCATTCTTGAAGCCAGAAGACCCAGTACAAGAAAAGCCTATGCTGATAAGTGGAAAGGGTTCTGCTCCTGGATTCTATCTAAAGGAGGGGACACAACTCTGCCCTCCCTGCCTCTAATCCTGGATTACTTAGCAGATCTACTCCACAAAGGCCTGTCCTTCTCCTCCATTAATACATGCCTCTGCCATTTCGGCTCATTACAACACTGAGCCACCTCTCTTCTCGCACCCTCTTATCAAACAGTTCCTGAGAGGGGCAAACAACTTAAGGCCACCAAGGAGAGCACCCACCCCTGCTTGGGACCTTAACTTTGTACTGGAAAAGTTCACGCTTCCCCCCTTTGAACCTGCTGCATCAGCAGACTTAAAATTCCTCTCTTGGAAAACACTCTTGCTTCTGGCCATCACTTCAGCTAGAAGAGTGTCTGAGCTACAAGCACTTATGGCTGTGGAACCCTTCATTATTTTCCATGCTGACAGGGTTTCCCTCAGGATTAACCCTTCCTTCATGCCTAAAATTGAGTCACCAATCCATCCATTTGCCAACTTTCTTCCCTAATCCTCAAAATAAAGGGGAAAGGATCTTGAAGTCCTTGGACATGCACAGACAGCCTCAGATTCTACCTTGATAGGACTAAGCCCTTCAGAAAGTCTGACCAGTTACTAGGGGCAGAGGGCAAGGTCATTTCAAAACAAACAATTTCCAAATGGATAGCACACTGCATCCATTTCTGCTACAAGCACCATGGGAAACCGACCCCTCATGGGGTCAGAACACATTCCACTTGGGCAAAATCTACCTCTACAGCATTTGTCAGGGGAGTCCCTACCAGGGACATCCTGGAAGCTACTTCCTGGAGTTCAGTGCACACCTTCACCAAGCATTACCACCTGCCTATCTTTTCTAAATCCAGGGCAGGTTTTGCAGCAGCAGTCCTGCAAGGCATACTAGCCAGCCCTAACTCTTCTTGACTGCCTCCACCCTTCTTCAGCTTTGGGAATCCACCCAAGTGTGATGACTGTAACAGTGAAACATGAAGAACATAGTACAGTTGTGTGCACTTACCATAAATGTAGGTGTTTGAGTGTATTCACTGTTGCAGTCTTGGTTTCCCTCCCTCCAGCCCCCTGGTTTTTCCCTCTCACCTCTCTATGGCTATTACTCACCCCTTTCAGGGGTATTGGTATTTACTTTTTACTGGTGGTGTTTTCCCCACCATAAACTAGCTCCTTATTTAGGGTCTCCTGACATTTGGGGCAAGAAAAACTGATGTAATGGCATCGGCTGCCTGTTTTTATACCCCTGACAACCTGCATCTGACGCAGAAATAAAAAAAAGTCTCTGGTATTCGGGCCGACAGAGGGCTATCTGTAGGCAGATAATACAAGTGTGATCACTGCAACAGTGAATACACTTGAACATCTACATTTATGGTAAGTGTACACAACTGCACTTTCTTTCTAACATCACTGTTGTCCATATTTTCTCCACTTTTTATGACTGTCTTCACTGTGTTCCATGGTATATCCAGTGCTGTGGAACTTTTTTTGTACCCTTCTCCTAACTGATACCTTTCAACAATGAGATCCCTTTGATGCTTTGTAAGCTCTCTGTGAACCATGGCTTTTGCTGTAGCAGGCAACTGAGTAAATGTCAGGAAAATTCTACTAGGACAGCTGAACTTTGTTGTTAATCAGAGTCTCTTTAATTGATGGCATTATGCAACCAGCTTATTGTACGTTTTTTATTTTTTATATTTTTTTCCCTAACAGATTTGTTTGTTTTGCAGTTGAATTGTACAGGTTATAGGTCACATTAAAGGTGGGAAATGTTTTGAAATTATTTACTGTGGTCTCATTTTTTTATAATACAAAAACCTGGCATTTTAACAGGGGTGTGTACACTTTATATCTTTATATATCCATTGTATATCTATCTAGCTATATATATACATATATATATATATATATATATATATATATATATATAGATACACACTATACACATACACACATATATGTATATATATATATATATATATATATATATATATATATATACACATACATATATATATATATATATATATATATATATATATATATATATATATATATATATATATATATCTTGGTTCTCTTATTTTAGTCAGCTGCCATTAATGCTGACATCTCTTTTGTGGCACAGTTTGGTCAACAAAATAGGTAGGCGACGTATGAGATTGCTACAGTAGCAGGGTTGGGGAATAATCCCTTTCCCCAGTATCGTCAATCTTGGAGTTAGAATATAGAAGTAGTAAGGGATGTGGAGGGTGTTGGGGGGGGGGGCTTGACCACCTTGAAAAAGATTGTTTTAATGTTGCATGTTCTGAGGTTATTTTTAGGAGCGTGTGCATTACAATATATCAACTTTTTTATTTTTGTTACTTTCAGTCTACATTATGCACGTTGACATTTGGGTGTTTCATTTTATTAAAGCAGTCCCATATAAAACACAAACACACACACACACACACACAGATATTTATATGTCGAACTAGACATATTCATATGTTTAAAAGCCAACACAAAATTCATCTTCAGTATTCAGTGCACTAGTAACACAGAACAGCCTTGATAAGTGTAATTCCTAGCCATTCCGAGTTTTTCTGCTTTTAAGGATGAGGTAATATACATTACTTCAAAACATGACAGGTTTTTGTATATGGGCCAATTTCTGAAGTCATTTATATGTTAGAAATGGACAAAACAAGTGGAATTTGGATTTTTGACCCTAGAATGTGTTAAGTCTCAATCAGTGTGTTAAAGGAAAGCAGTGATGTCACATCAGCAGCATATCACAATGGCGCCATACCGGATGCATTGTGGCTTTATTTAATGATAAGAAACTCAGCACCTGGCTGTCTAACAAGTATTCTTGTGTAACAGAGAGATCAGAAGTATTCTTGTAACAAAATCCCAAATGCACTCCCACCTGAAGTCTGCAGACCACATTTAGCATAAACATGACAAATATTCCTGCAGAATACGTGGTAGCAGGTAATACTTATCTTTCCAAAGTGTATTACCATAAAGCCAGATAATATTTTTTTGTCTTTATCCTGCATAAAGTAAGACATATTTGTCTTTCTTCTCCTCATGCTGTTCCCATTGCTAACACCTTTCTCCAGTGCCCCACCATCTTCTTCCTCTTTCCTTTCACTCTCTCGTCTATCACATGCATCTATCATCCAATCTCCCTCTCACACACCCCTCTTGTTCAGTGCTTTTAATTAATGTTCAGCCGCTGTATATATTTTGTAAATAGAATTATACTACATTTAAGGTGTACTACTAGGTTCATAATTACTTGTCTGCAGTTGATGACTAGCGTCTCTGATTATTTGGGTGTTTTGAGTATAGTGGATACACACCCAGTAAGTGTGCAGTGGGTTTGTTAAGCTAAATGCATATATACATGTGTGTATACATGGATTCAGTTTATAATCTAGAAATACTGAAATAGCAAACTTCAGTATCTTGAGACCATAAAGCCGAGAAACCAAAACACAGAAACCCCATAAGCATGAAATTCAAAATAGCGAATGTAAACACACTGTACACCAAACAACATACACCGTCCTCCCCACATTACAACAAATAAAACACACACAAGCACAACAATACAAATATGCAAACCTACCCTACATATATATTTATAGGTTCATAGGTTGGTACTGGGCTATCTGCCCGAAGGCATATATTAGCCCAGCCACATTGTGTGGTATTCACCGCCCCTTTAGTAGTTCCCTAGACCCTTGTACTAGCAGCTAGTACCCTTGGCCACTATCTAGTACTGCTGTTGGTGTGATCTTTCTGTTACCCATCCACTCATCAAAGTTCCTCTTGAAGAGTGATAGTGAGGGGCTCTGTCTTATGTAGAATATAAAGTGAATCTGTATATATGTGTGTGTGTGTGTGTGTGTGTGTGTGTGTGTGTGTGTGTATATATTTATATATATATATATATATATATATATATATATATATATATATATATATATAGATATATATATTACATACTTTATGTGTATATGTATATATATATATATATATATATATATATATATATATATATATATATATGTCTTTGCTGTTCCCCAAGGCAGCAGTGCACATTTAATGTATGGCCTTAAGGCTAATGGGCCTTTTATATTAATGAGTACCGATGGTGGGATTCAAACCTCATAATACTAATTCCTTCTCACCTCAAATATTGTCTGTAGCAGTCTGGGAGTTTAAGACTTGTAGCCCCTGTCTCTCATAAAACGATGGTATTAATGGGTGCTGGATCAGTACAGTATAATATAAAGAAAACATTTGCTTTGGTGAAAATGAACTTTTGTGAAGGGTTGTACAGAAAGTCAATACAGGAATAGATGTGAGGCAGATTGGCTCAAGATATCATCATCTAGAAATAGAAATTAGGGTAAAGATTAAACAGAAGACAGTCAGGGAGAGAATGGCAGCAGAGGGGTATGAGGCAGTACTGCAGTTAGTCACAAAGCTTGTTTCTACAAGTTCTAGATGCTTCTGGAAGAATGAAAATATGAGTAGCTATTGAGGAAAGTATGGGGGAAAAGCAGACTATCAGATGCTGGCAGTTAAGTATGTACTCCTCGGAAATAATGTACAGAGGGCATTAGAAGGGGGTTTAATGGGGGGAGGGGTTCAGATGAAGTCTGATCTAGAATGTAATAAAAATATGGTTTTAATTAGAGTAGGGGAGGGTGGGTCTCAAGAGAATGAAGGAACAATGAGATTGGAAGATGAAAATAGGACCCAAATAACCAGGTTTGAAAATTTGGGGAGCCCACAAAATGATAACACAAAAAAAACCTGAGGAACTGAGGATTAGCAAGATTGTTAAAGAAGTAGTAGGAGTACTACAAATGGGAGACATCCGTGGGAAGTTGTTACTGAGTACAAGTGCAGGATATAACAATGTGATTTATAAAAAGGAGAGGAAGTACTAAAAAAAACATAATTTATTTATTTTACATTTATTTACTGGGATGTCCAAATGGGCCAGTGGCCCTTTTCCAGAGGAGGCCCAGGGAGAAAAGCTCCATTACAAACAATAGAAGAAATAACAATCAAGAATACATAACTTTGGTAAATATAGGTAGTAAATAGTTTATACATAAACAATAACAAATGAGACAGTAATTTAAAGTGAAAAAAAAGGAAGCAAACAAACTAGCATAAAATAGCTTGTGTCATCATAGAGAAATGACTGATCAATAGATCAATATCATGCTCTTGGTGGTAAATATTGATGAGATACATGTATGGTATATGAACACGGATATGGCTGATTGTTGCTATGCTAGTGTTACTTGTTCTAAACAGTGACAGCTAAGGCAATCCTGAGGTGAAGTACAAGTAGGAGGGATTATGATGAAACTGTAGGAAGCTTGTGATTGGTAGATAAAGATAGGAGCAGTAGTGAGCTTGAGATAGGTAGAGAGAAATTGGAATTCCATGAGAGAAGAGATAGTCTGGATGTTAGAACTTAATAAGGGAAGACATACTTTGCTTGTAAGAATAAGGAAGGGCAGAATGATCAGCCTGGATTAGTGCAGGCTTTGTTATGACTTTGTTCTGGAAAGTAGAGACAGATAAAAAAAATAATAAGAGGTTATATGGGCCTGTGAAGGTGGAGGAATGCCCGTCCATATGGCCTGTATACTTACTTTCAATATACAGCATTGGTTAAAGGGAAATAAATATATTTAAGTGGACTGGAGCATGATGGGGCAAAAGGGAAAAACAATGGAAAAGGGCAGGACAAGTTCACAAGAAAAGGTGAAATAGAAATGTAGGAGATACTAGGAGAGGTTAGTGGTGTGAAGTAGGACATAGGAGGGAAAACAAGTTTTGTGGTAGGAGGGATTGTCTTGCAGGAAGGACAGTGAAATGAGAGAGAGGGGTAGAAGAAGGCTGGCATATGAAAATGTAGCCATGCATGTGAACTTAACAGAATGTAGCCACACATGTTAACTTAACATATGTACCCACATATGTCAACTTAACAGAATGTAGCCATGCATGTGAACTTAACAGAATGTAGCCACACGTTAACTTAACATATGTACCCACATATGTCAACTTAACCGAATGTAGCCATGCATGTGAACCTAACAGAATGTAGCCACACATGTTAACAACATATATACCCACATATGTCAACTTAACAGAATGTAGCCATGCATGTGAACTTAACAGAATGTAGCCACACATGTTAACAACATATATACCCACATATGTCAACTTAACATAATGTAGCCATGCATGTGAACTTAACAGAATGTAGCCACACATGTTAACAACATATATACCCACATATGTCAACTCAACAGAATGTAGCCATGCATGTGAACTTAACAGAATGTAGCCACACATGTTAACTTAACATATGTACCCACATATGTCAACTTAACCGAATGTAGCCATGCATGTGAACTTAACAGAATGTAGCCACACATGTTAACAACATATATACCCACATGTCAACTTAACAGAATGTAGCTATGCATGTGAACTTAACAGAATGTAACCACACATGTTAACAACATACATACCCACATATGTCAACTTAACAGAATGTAGCCATGCATGTGAACTTAACAGAATGTAGCCACACATGTTAACAACATTCATACCCACATATGTCAACTTTTAGCAGAATGTAGCCTTGCATGTGAACTTAACAGAATGTAGCCACACATGTTAACAACATATATACCCACATATGTCAACTTAACAGAATGTAGCCATGCATGTGAACTTAACAGAATGTAGCCACACATATTAACAACATATATACCCACATATGTCAACTTAACAGAATGTAGCCATGCATGTGAACTTAACAGAATGTAGCCACACATGTTAACAACATATATACCCACATATGTCAACTTAACAGAATGTAGCCATGCATGTGAACTTAACAGAATGTAGCCACACATGTTAACAACATATATACCCACATATGTCAACTTAACAGAATGTAGCCATGCATGTGAACTTAACAGAATGTAGCCACACATGTTAACAACATATATACCCACATATGTCAACTTAACGTAGCCATGCATGTGAACATAACAGAATGTAGCCACACATGTTAACAACATATATACCCACATATGTCAACTTAACAGAATGTAGCCATGCATGTGAACTTAACAGAATGTGGCCACACATGTTAACAACATATATACCCACATATGTCAACTTAACAGAATGTAGCCATGCATGTGAACTTAACAGAATGTAGCCACACATGTTAACAACATATATACCCACATATGTCAACTTAACAGAATGTAGTCATGCATGTGAACTAAACAGAATGCTAAAGAGAAAAGAAAAGTGAAGAGTTTGGTTTGGGAGAAATGGATTGGACTGGTGAAATTTCAAGCAAAGAGAGTAATACCCGAGTGGCATAATAAGGAAGAAAACTTAGGGGGAAAAGAAGAGGGGAAGAATGTGTTGTTAAAATGCAGATACATGTGCAAGAGAGATCATGGAAGAGAGTGGGAGGCAGGTACTAGAGCATTTGACAGAGCACTGGGAGAAGGAAAACGAATCTGAATAGAGGAGTGGAGAATTGAAAAAAGCTGGAAATGTGGGAGGCGGTAATTGTAGCATACCAATGTGACGTGAGTGATTGGGAATAATTCCGAGGTTTATAACTCTTAACTGTCCTTAATTCCTTGCTTTTGCTTCCTATTTTTGTCCTGTCCCCTGTAATTTTTTGATTTCCAGGTAACTCACCAAAAATTAGTCAGTAATCAGCCATTAGACTTTCAACTTTTTTATTGTTCATAAAAATGCATGTTGATGCAAAGCCTGTTGCATTCTCAACCTTTAAGTGAATTAAAGTGATATTTAAAAAATGTCCTTAATTTTGTGCCTTTGCCTCTCCCCCATTATTTTTGGCTTTGTTCATAATTCTTAAGCAAAGACATTGAGAGGTATGTGCAGGTGTTTTGTATATCTACCTACATCTTCAATGCTTCTATTTCTTATGTTCCCTTCTTAGTTTAGTGGCTGGGAATAATTAATGTATTTTGATGGTGTACCTGAGTGAGAGGGATATAGAAAGAGGAAGTGAAGGACCATATCCAGGAGGAAGGTGAAGCCATGTGTAATTAATTTAGAGAGATTGGCCATTATTAAATGTTCCATTACTTACTGCAGCATTCCAGAACATTCCAATCAACAGCCAAGACTTCAAAGCATATGTACTATATATTGTATATATTATAATGCAATCTGCTCTCTCCACTCTTCTTCAGCTAAAATCATCATATCTGTATATAACATATATAGAAAACCATTCTTCTTAGCCATTCTCTCTATTGCATTTCTTAACATTGTATTTGCCAAATATGTATTGTTTTCTAAACTTGTATTTGCCATGTAAGTATTGTTTTCCAAAGCTCCATTATCTTATATGTAGTGCAATTTGCATAAGTTCATATATTTATTATCTGAATATGTTGCTTTCTGAACCCAGGCAGTGGCTGAAAAGTGTCAATAAACCATTCCACTCACCCAGTCAACAAATAGTAAATAAATAGATACACAATGCATGGAGGTTGTGTCATTGGATTAAAAAGGAGATAAAGAAGAGGGGGGGGAGACCAACAAGCAGATGTGGAGCTGATTCTGATAAGGTAAACTAAAAGAGATAAACCTAGAAATGGGAAAGGCATGAACAAGGGGGAGAAAGCAAGAGAGACAGAGAGTAAGAATAATACAGCAGTAGTAGTTAGGAAACTGGTGGGGGTATATGCACCAGGGAGATGGGAACAACAAAGTGGCAGTGAGCAGGGAGTTATTAGAAAGACAGTCATCATTATTAGTAGAAAGTAAAGGAGCTAACAGATTAGTGGGCTAGATACACCAATTGGTGCGGAAGAACCCAGGCACAAAATGGAGAAGAAACAAAGTGAGTAAAGAAACTAGAAAGAACATTTCAGTTAGAATAGGAGCAAGTTAGAATCCATAGGAAAAAAAGGTAGCTGGGGAAAACAAGGGAGACCGTGCAAGAGGGAATACTGCACTTAATGTCATAAGAAGGAAGAGGGGGCTAAACAAAAAGCTGTATTTTGGTAAATATGAAAGTCAGTTCTGGGACTAATGGAGTATACGGAAGATTATCAAATAATTATTCATAGGTTCATAGGTTCATACTAGGCTATCTGCCCTAGGGCATTTATAAGCCTAGCCAGAGTGTGTTTGGCTTTCACCACCCATTTTAAATTAATTTTGCTGTGCCCTTTTTCGAGGTTAGTATACTGTGCCTCTGTCTAACAGTGACACAGAAGTGATACCCGGGGTAAACCTACGATCTCCCATCCACTCATCAAGATTCCTCTTGAAGAGAGTCAATGAGGGACTCTGCCTAACCTGGACTGGGATTTTATTCCAGAGTGAAGGGAGCCTCTGGGTTATGAATCTGTCCCTCCAGCATGTCCTATTTATTTCAGTGCTGAGGTTCAAGCCTCTCGAGCGTGTAGCTCGATGGGATTTGGATTTTATGAGGTGCAGCATGTCCCTTAATTCCGGGTTGTACATGGCTTTATACGTCAGGCACAGGTCACCTCTGAGCAGGCGGTATGCCACTGAGTACAGCTGGAGTTTCTTTAACCGGGCAGCATATGGCATCTGTTTGAGCCCTTTGATCCTCTTGGTGAGGTACTTTTGGGGTCTTTCCAGTTGCTGCAGGTGTCTGGTAAGGTACATTCCAAAAGGGGCATTGTACTCAATTATGGGCCTGATGAGGGATGAGTAAAGAGGCACGATGACCTCCCCTGATCTAGATGTGAATCACTTCATGATTAGGTGGGCTATATACAATGTTTTTCTAACCACTTTGGCCACGTGGTTTTCAAATGAGAGATTGCTATCAACTTGGGTCCCCAGGTCCCTAATTACTTCTTCTGTATTTAATGGATTACCACCTATGTGGTAATTTGTGGGCACTTTGTTTTTGCCAAAGGGGATGACTATGCACTTTTTGGCATTTAGCTTGAGGCCGTGGCTCTGGCACCAGTTGTCTGTTTCTATGAGGCCCTTTTGTAGGATGCTTGTGTCGGCTGGAGTGTCGATTATGGTGCCTAGTTTGCAGTCATCTGCGAACTTGGTCAGCCACAGTGTTGGCCTGTACCTCCGAGAAATATTTACCGAACAAGAGAGGTCCCAGGACTGAGCCTTGTGGGATGCCACTTGTAACTGGTTTGGAGTCTGACATGGCTCCAGCAATTCTAACCCTGTGGGTTCTGTCCTTGAGCCAGTTTGCAACCCATCTAGTGACATAGGGGTTTATATTTAAGCTGGTGAGCTTATCTGTAATGCCCGAGTGGGGTATTGTATCGAAGGCTTTTGCGAGGTCCAGGTAGGCTGTGTGGACCACCTTCCTCTCGTCAATGGCCTTGGTGACTGTTTCAAAGAAATCAACCAGGTTTAAGAGGCAGGATCTGCCCTTAACAAAGCCGAACTGGGTAGGATCCAGTGTCTGTAGGTCCACAATATCTTTATTTCTGAGGTCCATGATGATCCTTTCCATAGCTTTGCAGACCAAGCTAGTCAGGCTTATGGGGTGATAGTTTCCAGGATCCGTTGAGGCACCACCTTTGTGGAGAGGGACCACTGTTGCTGTACGCCACTCTTTGAGTACATATCCTATAGTAAGGCTGAGATTGAACAGTAGTTTTATTTTGGGTTTAGCTCTTCTTGGAGTTCATGTAGGACGCAGCCCTGGACACCGTCTGGTCCCATTGATGCTGTGTTTTTTGCTTTGGAGAGGGCGGCTCTTACCTGAGCATCTGAGATGTCAGGGGGGCAGCACTCTGCTGGGATAGATATTTGCCCTTTTGGTGGGGAGGGGGGGAGAAGTTTGCACTGAACCTATCAGCTAGGATGTCGGCAATGTCTGTGGGTTCGGTGTATTTTTTGTCATTTTGGACTAATTCTGAGCATATCTGGGAATTCCCACCCAGGTTCCTAACATAACTAAAGAAATCCTTGTGATTATCCTTAGTGTCCTGTGCAATTTTTCTCTCGAAGCTGGCCTTAGATGATTTTATGAGTGCCCGTAGTTTTTTGCTAATACCGATCAGAGATGCCTTCCCTTTTTGGGATTTTGCTCTATCATGTAGTAGCTTCCTCCTTCTCTTGTATAGTTTGTTTATGGCTGGGGTCCACCAGGCAGGATGCCTGCCTTTGGAGGATTGGGTCTTGGTTTTATTTGGGATTGCATGATCCATGCATTCCTGAAAATGTTCATATAATGCATTTATAAAGGATTCTGCGGTCTGGGCCATATTTTCCACAGGCCTGGGGGCTTTGAAGGATTCCACCTCGGTTTTGAGGAGTGTGAAATTTGCTTTAGAGAAGTTTTTCACTGTGGTTTTCTGGGCAGGGGGTGGGGTCGGGATGTGAATATCCAGTGACATTAGTTTATGGTCTGATCTTACCAGTGAGGGATACACTTCTGGTCTGGAGCATAGAGCCCCCATGTTGGTGATGATCAGGTCCAGTATGTTTTCCCCTCTTGTGGGAGTGGTAACAAGTTGTTCCATAGCATTTGAGTTTATAAATTCTAGGAACCTTTGGGCTAGGGTGTTGGAGCTAGAGTAATGCTCCCAGTCTATGTTTGGGTAGTTGAAGTCGCCCAATATAATGGTGTTTGGAGAGACCTTCATATTTTCCAGTGTTCTCAGGAAGGCCGAGTAGGGTTCCTGGGTTTGGGAGGGTGGTCTGTAGCAGGCTATAAACTGGAAGGCAGGTTTACTCACTGTTAGTTGCACATGGATAGTCTCTGATGCTTCGTGCTGTGCCACCAACCTGGAGGTGTGGGTATCTTTGACGAATATTGATACTCCCCTTCCTATTGTGGTTCGGTCCCAGTTTTGGGGCCGAAAAGCATGGTATGAGGTATAACCTTGTAGTGCTGGGGTGCTCTCTGGAGCCTTGAACCAGGTTTCTGTTACTGCACAGATATCGCTGTTCTCCATGCTAAAGAGAGTTTAGAGTGCATGCATCTTGAGGTTTAGACTTCTGGCGTTGAGTAGCATTACTCTTAGTTTCTTATCCCTTGTGATACCTATGGAGGTGGGTTTGTCTTTTGAGCCTTGCCTAAAAAGGCACTATGGGGGTGGCAAGAGCCTTTGCCAATATCCAAAAGCCCAGGGGTGACAGGTGCAAGCCGTCCCTAGCGAAACATCGTGGCTTGTCGAGCATGTCATTCCAGGCTGACAGGCATTGGATTCCCTTTGAATGACACCAATACTTAAGCCAATTGTTGAAATTGATCATCTTGTCTTCATATTGTGGCATCATTCTTGGTGAGGGTAAGATGCTACTCAAGGTCAGGGTCATACCGGCCTGGGCTACATGCTCAGAGATCTCCTCTGTGTCTCTTTTCATGTAGTCCAGGGAGGTACGTCTCAGGTCATTCACACCAGCATGGACAATGACTGAGTCATATTTGTACTTGCCTTGGAGTGACCTGAGTGCTTGTGTTATGTGGCGGATCCTAGCACCCGACAGGCAGCTCACCGTGACCTTCTCCTTGTTCAGCCTAGTGAGCGGGACGTCAGTGTGCCTGACGATAGAGTCACCTATTACAAGTGTATCAGGTGTGTTGTTTAGCCTTAAGGGCTGTGACTGTTTGGCACACTGGTTTTGTGAGCTATGTGTTGCATGTGTTTTGTTTTGGCGTAGCGTTTGCTTGGGTGTCTGCTTTGGAGGTCTCTGCTGCTTAGGAAGATTTTTATTTAGAGCCTCCGAGTATGTTTTGGTGTGTTTGTGTTTGTTTTGCTGTTGTGGTAGGTCTATGTGAGACTGGAATTGTAGTGAGTGTGGTTTCCTTCTCCTCCTGACTGGTTACGCCAGTAGTGAGTTGAGAGAGTTTAGCCTCCAGTTTGGCTATATGGTTGCATCTCTCACATGTGTTGGAATTTGGTGGGAGGAGGATAGGGCTGTCTGTGTACATGAGGCAGTTGCAACATTGCCTCAAGATTCCCAGATTCACCAGCTGGACCGGAGAGGAGATTGACAACTGACCTTTGGACATGCTAGAATAGTATTGGGAATTCCTTTATAATTGAAAAAAAGGGCCAATGGGGAACAAGGTACTCAAGGGGAGTTTGTGAGGGTGTAGTGCTTTTAATTTTTTAGTGCTGACTTATATAATTGCTTTAGTGAGCAAGTGCCAGGCTTTAGAGTAGGAATAGGGTGTTTATTATGAGAACTAGATCAGTTCTAAGGGAAAAGTGAAGAGCAGACTTTGTGGAGCCGAGAATGGTTTAAACCCAATTAAGCGGAGCTGCCCGATGCTGCGCTATGCGCAAAATCGTGCAAAGCCGCGCCAAAGTGGGTTTTATACAAGGGGACATGAAAGAGCTAGAAATTGGCCCAAAACGGCCAATAGACTACCAGATTCTTGTGCTGGGAACACTCCTCCAGGGATAGATAGGCTGCTCTAAGCTCCCCACTGCCACTGGTGAACAAAGAAGCCTCCCTTTATCCAAGAAGGGAAATGGGCAACACAGAAACTTTCCAAAAGTCCAGAATACAGCAAAGCCTGTATTTGGACTACTCTAGGTCAGGAAAGACGGGAAACAAGGATAATTTTTTGTTTTTTTTCTTTTTTGCAACAAACAGCAGGAAAATGCAATAAATATGTAACACAGGCTAGCACACTTGAGTGTGTAGCCTCAACAGGTAAATGCAACAAACAGGACAAACTTTAAAAGTGCAGGTGCAAAAACAACTTTAAACAGTTTAAAACAGTTCAAGAAGCAGAAATACTTGCAGTTTAGTTAGATCGGACAGTCGCCCAGGTAGTAGCAGGAAAAAAACACTTTTATCAGGTTAGCAGTCGCTCTTTTAGCCTCTCTGCTGCTAGCACCACTCTGCAGGACCACAAGGAGCTTGGCTGAGTAGTAACAAGCGCAAAAACCACGCCAAAGCGGGTTTTATACAGGGGGACTTGAAAGAGCTAGAAATTGACCCAAAACGGCCAATAGACTATCAGATTCTTGTGCTGGGAACACTACTGCATGGATAGATAGATAGGCTGCTCTAAGCTCTCCACTGCCACTGGTGAACAAAGAAGCCTCCCTTTATCCAAGAAAGGAAATGGGCAACACTGCTTGTATAATGACAGAAGGCAGAGAAGTATTCAACTTGATTTTACGGAAATGGACAAGTGACTAAATAGATGAAAGGAAGAAGAATAAAGAGAGAAAGGAAAAAAGATAAACATTTATGTTAAAACATTTTGTGTTAGAAGTAGTTAATGTACCAGCATGGTGCATATGTATGTATGCTACTGTATCCATACACACCTGGCCAAAAATCTCAGGATGGGTACTAGCTGAAATTGTGACTGATAAGCTGATAGCCGAGCAGTTTGCTGGTGGTACATCAACATCATGAGTAATTTATGATTATGCTGTCTGAAGTTATGGAAATGAATTTATTGTATTTCTCTTAGGGGTGATGAAAGTATCCTTCAGTTGATTTGATAGAGTTAAGTGTAGTCAGTTTATGTCCAGTAGAACATGTGGATTTGTTTTGTACAGCTTGCCACGTTTTGTAATACTACTACTACTACTACAGAAGGCTCACTGTTCTATCTGATCTGCACTTATACAATCATAGTAATCTTCTGGGCAACAAGACAATGCAAGAAAAACAGGTCAGATGTTGGAAACAGTAGGAAAGCAGTAGCCTCAGAGTTCAAAGGACAGCCACTTCTGTTACTGGCTACCATAATGTCTACAGGGATTATATGACATCTTGTCTTCAGAGAAGCAAACAAACCAGATAACTGCAATGGAAGACATACTCAAGAGTAACAATTTCAATTTAAGCCTGGTGTACTTGAAGACCAGAGTTTTCTTTTTTTTAATATGAAGAAAGTCTCTGTAGACACACCCTTTTCAGAGGTTAATTTGTGAAGTGTAAGGGAGCTAGAGAAGTATTGTGATCCAGACTAAAACCATGCTGAGCAGGTGAAAGGAGATAACATTTATGAAGGTTCAACATAACCTGGTAGCAACCAGATTCCATGTCAGTTTGTTGACCATAACTGATGCTGACACTCAGTGATAACCAGCTGCTCATTTAGGATTCTTTGTTGAATCCCATACACACACACACACACACACACACACACACATACACACATGCATGAGTGCTTGACGTCAAACACTTGTAGTCTGAGATGGCCTCTTGCAAAACTTAGCTGTTTTGGAATCCAGTGATCATAAAACAGCTGCTCTCACATAATAATATTCAAGCCACTTAAACCATTGTTTTTATATAGTGCATATGACAATTAGACCCATGCATAAAATCACTAGCTATTTTCTGTGTAATCAGTAGAATTTCACATGGTTATAACAAAGCAAGAAGGCCTGCTATAGCTATAATGGAAATTTTAAGTACAAATGTTCTCTGCTACTGCTAAAGGCATGCTATATTAATTTTTTATATGGGGTAGAAAGAGTAGCTGTGTATATGGAATTCATTTCTAGGGAGCACAACAGAACAGTATGTAGATTCATGAGGACTCAGGCCGGATGAAGGGATGTGAGAACAGGAGGCGGGGTAGTTTCAGGACATTAGCCATAGCTTTTCGTGGAAGAAAACAGACCAGTTGTTTCACTGCGTCTGCATTTTAGTGTGGTAAAATGTATATTTGTAAACAGAGTCTGCTGCTGATAAATGTTAATTCTTTTAATCAGCCAGCCAGATAAACCAGTTATCTGCAGAAAAGAAAGATAGACTTGCAACACCCAAACGTCTTTTGAAGTAGTGGGAAATAGGTCAGATGTGCTTTGTAATTCCCTTGAGGTATCTCAATCACTCAGTTATGAGTCACGCTGTCAAGACATATGGACATTTGCTGTCACCAGTCACAATACAGATCCTATCAACCAGTTTCTGATGCGACAGTATTGCATACATGTAGCCCTAAGTTACCTAATAAGAAGTGCTAATGTGAGCAAACTAGAGAGAGAGAGTCAGTGTAGCATAGAAAGTCATTTGTTTATGACAGAGGGAGGTTTTGACCTGAAAATTTGATCTCACCAAACTACTGCTGTGCAATGTAGTGAGCCAGTGTACCATGTTTGCTCTTTCAACATTCTTGGTGTAATGTCTATCAGGACATGTTAAGACTTTCAGACTTATCAAAGTGGCAGCAGTCATGAGTTTAGAGAAGATGTAGGCCAGTTTGCTGAATACATGTACACCAAAGCCAATTTTAAAAAATGCTTGTAACAGGCACGACTTCCTGCACTGCGATGCAAGATTCTTTGACCTTTAAACCTTTCACTGTTACTTAAATGAGAAAGGAGATTCCTGTTACTACAGTGACCATACATAACTCATTTACATCTACATCACCTTTTGGTGTAATTCCACTTGACACTCACAACACCTTATGAAGTCATGACATTGTTTGGAGCTAGTTTTCTTAATCAAGTCACTGACATGTTAATAAAATGAAACATGAATGAGTGGGCTATGAAGAACAAAATGTCTCCCAAATTGTTTGCCTAGGATGAACTGCAGTAAGACTATTAATCATGGTTTGTCACTTATAATAAACATTCCATATTTACATTAATACTGTTGTAACTGAGTGGTGGGTTGCATGCTAAAGGGCACACTGTGAAATTTCATGGTGGCAACACAAAAATACTCTGCCCCTGTCAATGTTACTACACTGGTGTTATTATTAGCTGTTTGCTTGGCATTCTCAAAATATGCCATATTTCCATTAGTACGGTGATACTGTCTTGTCTACTAGACTTACAAACTATTACATGGTCTCACCTAGAGCATTAGATGATGCTAAAAAAATAACTGTCAATGGCACTTGTACTGTAAGTTGTACAGCTTGAAAGGCACTGAGTGTTGTTTACCCTGTTAATTATATCCATTTCCTCAAAAAAACATGTAACCGGACCAGCTTAGTCCGACAAGACCTGCCTATTGAAATTCCCTGCTAAAATTTGTTAAGCAGACCATTCTGGTTAGGAATCATTTCTGTGTGAACTGTCACAGCAGCTTCAACGTTTTACCTGTCATTGAAGTCAGGCATATTTGTTGGTAGTTTCCTGGGGTGATCCTTGTGCCCCCTTTAAAATGGCTACTACTAGGCTGGCTTAAAATCCTTTGATCCTTCTAGTTTTGTGAGAGACTTACTAACGAGTTCTGTCTGTCACAGTTGCAGGTAATATCGCAGCACCTGTCTTGAGGATCCTGGTTAGGTCTGGTCTTGTCTCTGCAGCATGTCCTGTGTTATAATCCTTTCACTTTCCTCGTTTATTCAACTATCATATGTAGCCACCCAGGCCTTCTACAGCCGTGCCTTTTAAGACGGGTAATCTAGTGTTCCTGCTTGGCAAAGACTGACAAGAAGTTTAATGTAATATTTTTGCCTATTTCCTGATCCTGCATACCTGTTTCCTTCACAGCTCATCCGTTTTCCTACCAGTTTTAATTTCCCTCACATAAAACTAAAGAGGACTTTTCCTTTCATTACTGCTTTTGTCATTGTTTTCCTATTTCACCCTTGCCATTGATGAGACATATGGCTACTTTTTCCTGGTCTCTACATATGCCTGTGTCTGGTCTATCCCTTCCCCCATACATTTATATCTAAACAGATGTTTCTTTCTATTTCCTTTCTTTATCTTTAATAGTTGTTTTCACTAACCTAATGCAGTGCACTAGCTTCCTTGTTTTCCTTACCTTTACAGCCATTCTCAATCTAGTTTCTATGCCCCCAATAGTACCCTTTATTTTATTCTACAGCCCCTCCCACCTGCACATGTTCTTTCCTCACATTTTCCAAGCTTATTTCCTTTTTCCTGTCAACAGTTCAGACCCCCTTTAACATCAGAATCTGTCATATGTTGGGGTCTGTATTACTTCATCGAAAAGTCATTTCAATGAAGCTGACTTCATCAACCCCAAATCAGTGAACTAAATTTCCATGAATGAACCCATCAAAAAAAAAAAAATTCAAGAGGTAAAGTAATCACCTGGTCAACA